>NC_061091.1:37118967-37133967 GCF_015104395.2 Macrobrachium nipponense
ATATATTTCTAAGAGAGACGTAAAGTGGCTGAAAAAAAGTTTTATTGAAACACTTCATTAAAAAGCTATGGACTACAGAAGTCATAACATGAAAGCACTAAACATTTTTAAACTTTTGCTAGGATTAAAGGGACCTCTAGGGAAGATGTAAATGGGACAAACAGTCCTTGTTACCTCTATTCTGTGGCGGAAAATGTCCTAGATTATATGTAACATTGGTGGAAATATCTTCCTTTTCGCTATCGGGTGTCTATTTGATATTTGTATTCTCTTTTAATGTAAATATAAAGACTTTTGTTCACAAGATTTCAATGTGTTTCTGCTATTTGAGGATCTATAATAACCTCAGCGAAGCTCAGTCACTCATCCAGAACACGAAATCTAAACAAATTAAAGACCTGAAACTCGACGATAGATGGTTTCAAGAAAAAGAAAAAAAAAACACACACACACGCAGCTAAATATAAGAAATTTAATGGAATATAGAGTTTGACTAAATGCCAAGCACTGGGACTTATGAGGTCATTCAGCTCTGGAGAGGAAATTGAGAGTAGGTAGGTTTGAAAGGTGTAACAAAGTATAACCTCGCAGTTAAACTATGAAGTAATTGTTGGGAGAGAATGGAGAGCAAAATGGAAGTTACTATAAATGGAGCTACAGTAAAAGGAGTGAAAGGGGTGCAGCTAGGGGCCGAAGGGACGCTGTAAAGAACCTTTAGTAATGCCTACAGTGCATCCCGTGAGGAGAACTGACGGCACTACCCTCCTACGGAGATAAATAAAAGGAAATGTCGCAATACTGGCAGGTGTAAAGTGAAGTTATGATAAAGTAAACATTTTCGCAAATCTACTTTATAAAAAAATGCGGTGCATGGGGGAAAATGAAATGGCAGTTGCCTCGCAAATTCCACTTGGTTTCCCTAATGACTTGTAAACACAAATGTAGAAAACTTTCACACGCTTCACCGTTAAACGTTTTGGGCGAAAAACAAAGAAAATGGGATTGTACGCAAATCATTTTTACAAACCTGGACTTTGTAGTGACTTGTGTATCCGTCCTTTAACACTGCCCTTCAGGATGCTTTTTCAGTCCAAAATTTTTTTTCTTAAAATAATTAACTAAATGAAAATTAAACGATTCCCTTTTGTATTTTTAGAAATGTCTGATCATACTCCTATCCTCGCAACTAAATAACTGTTTTTAGATGAGAGATTCTTCCGAAACTATAGATTTTTTCTAATCCATGAAATGATTTGTCTGCTTTGTAGTTCAAGGAAACACATCAGACAAAGTCACATGATATGTTCAAGCTATTAATCTTAGTTTTCTCCTTCCAGTTATTCCGAAGACATCTGTTTTAATTATTAAAAATACCATGTTTTATGTAGAATATGATTTCTGCTTCATACTGCAGCTTTTTTAAGCATTAGTTACTTCGTGTCAACTGATAAGAAAACCAGATTTCTACGATTCACTAAAATTGGTAACGCGCTCATCCTTACACTGGTCCTTTTCAAAGCGGCTTCTAAGTTACTAAAAATTTCATAGAATGGTAAAGTTCAGGTAAGGCAAAGCTTGACAGAAACATACAAACAGAATAATTTCCTCCTCATCGGAAAAATTCCTTCTCCCCTTCTAGCAATGCAACTGTGGAATCGCCCCCGCAAATGAAACATCTGCCCCAAGCCATCACTGAAAGTTACGACCTACTTTTTCCTTGTAGTTTGAAACAACGACCATAAAGAGGTAGTTGCAGAATATTTTTTCCCCTCTCTGCTGCACATTTTACCACGAATATCCTCTCTGTAAAAGTCTCAACGAGCAATCATGAGCAACTGCGTTATCGATGAGGACGTGCGAAGTTTCGGAGATGCTCTCTCTCTCTCTCTCTCTCTCTCTCTCTCTCTCTCTCTCTCTCTCTCTCTCTCTCTCTCTCTCTCGCTTCGCTGTGGCCTTCATCTTCTATGATGGAATGAAATTCTGTGCTGAAACTTAAATTTTTCTAACCTGGTTAACTTCGCAGTTTTTCATGTCAGCTTTACTAGTTATTTGTGTTCTTTGTGAAGTCTAGAACCTCGTAAATATACTCCTGAGTAATGTTTAAATCATTTGTTTCGATTCACATTGTTGTGTATTTGCGTATCTTATTTACTTATTTTTTTCTCGTTTGCAGAATTTGTTTTTCATTTGATAATGTTGGAATGTTATAAACAATTATAGTCAAACGATGTGAGATGACAAGTTGGTCTCAAGTTCTTATCTCTACCATGATTTCACTTATTGAGGTAGGCTTGACCACTCTACTATTTTTATTAGTGTTTTGACATCTTTCATGTTCTAGCTGTTCACTTTAATTTCAGGAAATGATGCGCCATGAAGTAGTTCCCCTGAAACAGAAGTCACCGAACTAAACCCCAAATGTCACTCACTCACTGCCTACCCTGGCAGTCGTCCCGTAAACTCGGAGGTAAATAGCCTTAGAGCTTGACGGTTGGAGTCCCTCTAAAGGCTCTCCATTCCACCCGACTGCCAATGGGTCCAAGGGCTTAACTGGGTCTCAGAGCCATGAGTGACGCCGTAAACCATCTCCGCTAATCCTACCTGCGGGTAAGTATATCTCACTACACGTCCCGACGGCCATTCGATGCTAAGGGATTTATTTTGACTTCGAATAATGAACGTAAGGATTCACATAGGTGGCGAATCATATTCAAGTTATTCATGATCGAATTTATATCGAAATAATGTCAAGAGTCCTGCATCTGTTTCCAAACTGCAGATCGACATAAGCTCACTATCAATATTTGCAGCTATTAAATATCTGCATGATAAACAATGTGCTCACAAAAGCAAATGCAAAGTAATTCCACATATTTTCACCACTTTATCAGGTGAGTTTTATATTTAACGAATCATTTCCGTTTCGCTTTTTTCTTTCCGATAAGTCTTATCATATCATATTCACGTACTTACGAAAATTCCAATAATATTTTATGGTTTTCTTTCCGATCTCAAAGAACTTGCCTTTTATATTTTTCCCTTACACAGAGCAATAGTTCAGTTCTTAAACTAACTGAAATATCATGAACATTTCCTTGCTGAGGAGGTTTTGATGGGCCATGAGGGAAGTTCCTCGATTTCGCAACCAAACAGTTTAGGTAAATATGTCTCTTTCCATTTAAGCAACTTTCTCGTGAAACTACTGTATATTTCAGGGCAGTGTCAAAGAGATTTTCGTCGAGGTCACTGGTAAAACAGAAGCTTGACTACGCTGACAGTAATACTTCGGTTTCCGTTGCTGATACCACAGGACGGGTACTAATGAATAAGAATTCGGTATATTTACATATGACAATATTATAGCAACGTAATCTGGTAAATATACATATAGTTTATATATTTATTTTCACTGTACAACTTTAAATTGACTATGGAAATGCATAGCAATTATAACGCAATTCCTACTTACCCTTTCACTATCAGTTATACAAAACCTTTGGAAAATACAATCATATTGCAATGAAAATATGATCATTTAGAGGTGTTTGGTACGATATTCTGGCCCGGTCACCTAAGGCAAGCTTAGCAAATTGTCCTTGTGGTTAGAACACTTGCGTTATGTCACATTCATTTAGCAGGATTAAGCAGGTACGTGAACCGGAACTTTTGAGACAATATGAAGCAACAGAAAGTCCAGGGTAACAGTGGTTTTCATAGAGTAAGACTTGGTGAATATTCCAAGTTAAAGGAGTTCCTCGTTGGACGAGTGATTTTCGCACTTGGCTACCAATCCGGTGGTCCGAAGTTCGATTCTCGGCTCTGCCAACGCGGAAGCAGAGGAATTTATTTCTGGTGATAGAAATTAATTTCTCGATATAATATGGTTCAGATCCCACAATAAGCTGTCGGTCCCGTTGCTAGATGACCATTTGGTTCCTAGCCACGAAAAAATATCTAATCCTTCGGGTCATCCCTAGGAGAGCTGCTAATCAGCTCAGTGGTCTGGTAAAACTAAGATATACTTTTTTTTCAAGTTAAAGGAAACGTTAATTGCGCCGTAGAACTGTTAATATCCTCATGTGATGCTCATTCCCTTGCTGAACTCTACCTAGAGACATGACTCATCGAAAAGATGAGAGAGAGAGAGAGAGAGAGAGAGAGAGAGAGAGAGAGAGAGAGAGAGAGAGAGAGATAGTGTAGGGTAGGTATAGGTGTTTGAGTGAAACAATCTAAGAATTCCATATACTACTACTATTACTGCTACTACCAATATCAGAGTCTTCATTCATAAAGTATATGGGCGCGTGTCTATTAAAGTAGTACGCCATACTAGAGTATCCCTGAGCAGGAGGACCTTCAGTAATGACGTTTTACTAGCCTCTATCCATTTAACTAAGTTTCCCTTTAAATTTCTTTGCTGATTGCCTTAATTATATACATTTGACATAACTGCATATTTTTTGCCAATTAGGCTGTGGCTTCAAATAGCTATTTCCAACATACGATCCAATTCCGATGCTTTGATAAGATTTCATCGCCGAAAATCTATCAGACACGACCCTGAAATGCACAGTAGATGCTTTACCCACAATGGCAGAAGCCTTTATCGTGTTTGGCTTCTGGCCTTTTGTGTCATTAAACTACTAAAACAGTAACTAGTTCAATTGCTAAAGTGAAGTTGAGTATAGAGGGATTTTCTCTTTCTGTCGCCTACATAATTTGTAGCCTTCTCTTTTTTCTCAGTCTGCTACAATACTGATTACTATAAAGATGATTCTACAATTGTTTTCTTGCCACTGCTAATGATCTTTTAAATGATGACGAAAATAATTAAGGTGAAACAGATATAAGCTAAAATGGAATCAAATTAAGAACAAATTATGACTGCTGAACTACGTAGCTTTCCATACCAACAATGAATTCTCACGCAGTTACGGTCACTGTACATTAAAATGCAATATAAAAATGTCTTGTACAGAAGACTTTCAGTGTCATTTTACTGTAGACAACTGTATATATATATATATAATATATATTATATATAGATATATATATATCTATATATATATATACTATATATATATATATATATATATATATATTTATAATCTATATATATATATATATATATATATATATATATATATATGTATATATATATGATATATATATATATATATATATATATATATATATATATATATAGATATATATATATCTCTATATATAGTGAAAAGCTATTAAATCGAAGATTTATCGTGGTGCTTTACTCTACACTGTTCATAAGTCCACTCCAGTGGACCCATGAACTCCAAATCTGTTTCAGCATAGCAGTTTATTTCTTAAGCTGAGCTTCAATTCATAGGTGTGATCGTCATGTGTGTCATTATTAATTAAAAAAATAAAAGTTTGTTCAAGCATGCAATGAGTCACCTCAAGCACATCCCTTAACCTAAGCAGCACATAAAAATACATTCTAATTCATAAACTTAAACTATTATTTTTTTCCTATCACAGCCATCCTATTCGACTGGGTGGTTCTTTTTATAGTGTGAGGTTCTGGGTTGAATCCTGCCTTCTTAGGAGTCCATCACTTTTCTTACTATATGCTCTGTTTCTAGGTACACTCTCATACATGAGTCCTGGAGCTACTTTAGCATAAAGTTTTTCCAGGTTCCTTTTTAGGGATCTTGGGATCATACCTAGTGTCCCTGTGATTATGGATACAGTTTCCACTAGCCTAGCCCATAACCTCCTTATTTGTAATTTTAGGTCTTGATACTTATCAATTTTTTCTCTTTCTTTCTCATCTACTCTGGTGTTCCATGGTAATGCGACATCACTGAGTGGTACTTTCTTCTTGATTTTGTCAATCAACGTCACGTCTGGTCTATTGGCACATTTTACACTGTCTGTTCTGATACCATAGTTCCAGAGGATCTTTGCTTGATCGTTTTCTATCAATCCATCAGGTTGGTGCTCATATACTTATCACTGCAAGGTAGCTGATGTTTCTTGCACAGGCTCCACTGGAGAGCTTTTGCTACTGAATCATGCCTCTTTTTGTACTGGTTCTGTGCAAGTGCCGGACATTCGCTTGTTATGTGGTGTATGGTCTCGTTTTTATATTGCACTTCTTGCATATGGGTGAAATATTATTTCCATCCACCGTTCTTTGAATATATCTGGTTCTTAGGGCCTGATCTTGTGCCACTGTTAGCATTCCTTTTGTTTCCTTCTTGAGTTCTCTCCTCTGTAACCATTATCATGTTTTATGCTAGCCAGTTCTTTAGTCTTATCTCATCTACTGTCCGTCCATTGGTTTGTTTTGCCATTCTTCTGTTCATTTTGTCGTTCTCCTGTCTCGTATATTTCTGGGTCGACGTCCACTTTTATCAGTCCATTATTATTATTATTATTATTATTATTATTATTATTATTATTATTATTATTATTATTATTATTATTATTATTAGTATTATTCATGAAATGAACCCTATCTACATTGAAGAAGCTCACAGGGACCATTGATTTAAAATTTAAGCTTCCGAAGAATATTATGTTCGTTAGGAAGAAGTAAGATGAAGTAGGGGAAATAGAGAGAGAAGAGATCCTGCATAATAGATAGATAAAAAAAAGACTAATAAAAATCCAGCAAGAGTGATCATTCGCTGCAATAGGAGCAATTTTAGAACACCAGGAAAAACACTGTCGTGATCGGAGACTAAGTTTTCTCCGGGGTTATTTGTTCATCCAGTACAGGGATACTCACACAAGAATTCCTTAAATTCCTGATACAAACATCTGATTTATTCTCACCTAGCACCTACCCCTCCAGTCAATAGCTTTCCAAATCTGTGACTCATCATCAGGGTCCCTAATGAGGTGCTCCCAGCGGTCAGTGTATTCTCCCTCCACATTTTCACTAGAAATCCTTAGTTCTCTACAAGACATGGTGCAGCTACTGTACAATACTTCAGATACATTAAAGGCAAAGTCATTTATGTTGTTATCACAATTATCAGTATCCAAGTTGCTATGTAAAATGAGATTGGAAAACGCTTTGGGGTTAAAACCAATAAACTTTACTGTTTTTTTTTTTTCAGCAACTACCCCCCCCCCCCCCCCCCCCCCCCCCCCCCCCCCCCCCCCCCCCCCCCCCCCCCCCCCCCCCCCCCCCCCCCCCCCCCCCCCCCCCCCCCCCCCCCCCCGCCCCCCCCCCCCCCCCCACCCCCCCCCCCCCCCCCCCCCCCCCCCCCCCCCCCCCCCCCCCCCCCCCCCCCCCCCCCCCACCCCCCCCCCCCCCCCCCCCCCCCCCCCCCCCCCCCCCTCCATCCTCAAACCCAATCAATGATGCATGACCACCAAAGTTGGAGGCACGCTTTTTATCAACTGAAATCTAAACATTGAACATTACTTATACGCATTTTCAGCGATATTGGAGCATGATCAAGTGGCAAAATCAGCATCTGGTGCACCTGGAACAAGGCTATATTTACCATCAAATATGGTGATCCTATGCACACATCTAACTCAGATACCCAGCTACTCCCCTGTTCATAAGTCTTATTACTAGCGAAGTAACTTTCAAAAGTTTTTAAGTTAATAATAACAATTAAATCATTGTTGTCAAAGCATAAGCATTACCATTAGGGGTAGTTACATCGTCATGTGTATGTGGGTAGGTATAAGCATCACTGATGGCTATTCTGCACACACACCTGCCAAACCTTGCATTCATTTCACCTAATATCAGATATTTGTATCCCTTGTAAGTATCAATAAGCCTCTCCTGCATGGATGCAAATTCCTCACAAGTGAACTAAGGTGAATCATTCGGTGGATCATAGGAGGTCCCAAACACTACTTTAGGTACAGTCTGCAATAGGAACCACACCTGATCCGGAACACCTCTGTCCATATTAGTCCTGAGAAAGAGCATTTTTTCAACAAAACAGTGGTACCACCATGGTGGGAACAATTCTTGTTGTAACTCAAATAAGTAACAGATCCTGGCAAATACACAGGCAAAGAGGTTTTAACATCACTCATTGCTACTATCTTTCTCTCCTAGTTTTGGTAGGCAGCCTCCAATATTCCAAGATACTATTCTTAATGTCTGAGCATTATGTTGTGGTCAATTTTAAAACTCAGCAACCTCCATTTATTGACAAACACTCCATCTTTATAAAGCTTTCATTCTCTTACACTAAACATGAAGTTACAGCCAACGTTGTCTGGACGTTCTTTTTCTATCTTCTCAGTATCAAATAGCCTCTTCCATTCAGCACGAACATTTTGATGCACATATTTCTTGATGTATAACTTCTTACACAGGTCTCTGTCGCACTGCTTCAGGGTTTTTGCCTTCTCCAGTACTGCATCTTGGCTTCTCTTAGAATAAACAATGACAAGAACAGAACGACATCTCCGGGAGCCATCAGCTCCTTCTCCTTGGCCAAGCCGACGAATTGATGAGATACCTCCAGATGCTCCCATCACTTCCCACTTTTTCTTGACTTTATCACTTACAGATCTTCAAGGCTTTCACCATGATCTGGGACGCCCAGCAGCACCAGGTTACATCCTCGTTCTTTCAAGTCTAATGCCTCAACAAAATGTTGCTACTTTACTATTATATCAAAATGTAGGTTCACCTGTTGTAAATCAGTGATTCTCCTGTTGAAGGGACTCTCAGGGGATGCTAAGGTATTCTTCACCTGGATCAGTTCCCTCATTACATCATAGAAAACGAACCAGAAAGGAGAGGAAGTCATGTAAGGAATCTATGTTACCATGGCAATAGGGGGAAAATTTCAGTAGCACTATATAAAAAAAATATGCCCCTCGGCAATCTAATAATCACTATCACTGTATTTACTGGTTTCATAATTACATCCAGAATGGCAAAACTCCAAAACCTCACAGTAGAAATGCCTAAAAAAGCGAAAAAAGGGGATTTGCAATGTTTACAATTACAATTTAGTGCTACCACTTATACATGAGACCATATAAATCCTGACAACGTTTTTCTAGTCATCACCTAAGCGCCACATGATTTCTACCTCCGGACGCTTAGAACCACATTCAGAATATTGTGCTATATTTTAAGCACAGCATCCTGGTGTGTAAGCACTCCAGAAGTCAATCGAACAACAAGAGTTGGGCTGTCTTTCTTGTGAAGGCCTGTCCATACTAGGAAACACTGTTTGGAAAAAAAGTTTGCAGACTCTTTGCAAACATTGTCTTGAAAACTTCTTGTAAACAGTTTAAAAACAGTTGTCGTCAGGATGCCTGTTGGTGTAGTATCATCCTTATCTTGCTTGACAGTTTTAATGTGCTCGAGGAGGGATAAGAGAAAGAAAAAGATGTGAAGAAGATTTTTGAAACAGGAATGTGTCATGCTGACTTGATTCTAGCGGATCTGAAAATAGATGAAACAGGTTATATACAAACAAAAATCTATGACAGAAGGCCAATATTACTGAAAAAGCAGGAATTTACATAAACTCTGGACTTCAGATTTAAATGAACAATATTTACATTAAGTTATGATAGGTCCAGGAATTAGCAAGGTGATTGATTGTCGATCCACCAGAAACACGTGGATGGGAAATGAACCAGACAGGGAGACCAGAATTTGCGCAAAACGGGATATTTCAATGCAAGCCTTACTCCAAAGGGTTCCCAATTTCTCCCACAATCAGGCACGGTGTTCGTCTGGAAATCTTGGGTCTAGTAGCCTTCTCATCTGCTGATATTTCTGTGCACCATGGAGGTATAAGAACACTTGTGGGATCCCCAGAGTAGGCAGGGGAGCAAAAGGGGGAAGTAGAGTCTGCAGGAATTGAGAAGTGTTCTGAGAGTGTCTGAGACAGAGCTGCTGCCTGGGTAGGCCACACCCTTCATTCAGGGCACCCTGTGGAGAGTAAATCCAGAGCAGCCAATGGGAGCAAAGAGGGATTTAGAGATAATGGAGGTTTCCAGGTCACAGGGGCAACTTGCATATAGGCAAGGATAAATTATTCTGGTTATAAAGAGGTCTTACTTTTCCTTGGTGCTGACTTAAAATCCTGAATGCCTCCCCATTCTAAAGCACATTTCAACCCTAGACGGGCTGGAATGGACAAGACAAGCCAGAAACAACAACAAATGACAAATATTAATTACTGAGCCTTCCATACTCCCTTAAGTGGACTTATAGTATAAACAAGATTAAAGCTCTACCGATGATAATATTCATGAAGGTTTAATTGACAGCAGGGAATTTAAAATCATTTAATTCTTGTAAATTACTGATCAAGAATATTAGAGAATAAAGTGTGATATGACTAAAAGACTAACAACTTGCTATATTCCAATAAAGAAAAAATCAAATTTGATTACTCTTAAAATACAATGTCACACTGTTAAAATGAACAGCAAACAATGATTAGAAAAAACCTAACCTACAGTGTTTATAATGTACTCAATTCTATCAGTTTAATCGTTTAAAGAAACACATACTATTAGCTTGTCCTGATGGGGCGATATGACGCTTTCATAGGTGTGTTAATAGCCCTACGATTTCATTAAGTGGCTTTGTCTTGTGCCATGAAGATGACTCCTAACAGCGTCAATTTCATTATAGGGAACATTAATGTAAATTAACAGGGATAGAATTAGTAAAGTAATTCTCCATAGAGAGGAAATAAAACTACACAAACTGTAAGTCCCACCAGAGACATTGACAATTTCACAAAATATAGAGATTAGGAAGGAACATCAAATCAGTAATTAAATTAAAACAAAGTATAAAGGAGCCAGGCTTAGAAAATATATCTAAAGTTATAGCAATTTTTGCTGGCTAAAAGTTTTCCTAGTCACGTGAATGCTTAGTGCCTAGAATATGGCACTGTGCCAGTTGTGGCACTTTTATGATAGTAGGTCATAACGAAGTACTAATTTATAAGACCAGAATAGCTGGCGGATGGCCTCTGCCTAAGCAGAGCATACAATGGAAATAAATGCCTAAAGATGATGATGAAGGGGAAAGGAAGTTATGGCAGAGAAGATATAGACAGTGGAAAAATAGAAAGTTACAAAAGAATAAGAAGTTAGTAAAAGTAGTAGAATCTGGCACTCTCCTCTGAATGGAGAGGGTCAGAGCTGCTGACAGACGGGGAGTGAAGGAGGTAATGGTATTAAGGATGGGTTACCCATTAGGATGACCAACTCCAGGGGGTGTTTGTCAGGCCGCACCATTGGTGGAGTGTCTGCTATGGTCATGGGTGTCCTGGAGGATTCCTATTGGAATTGGCAATTCCTTGACGGCAGACATGGGTAGCTGGGCCAAGCCAGCAGAAGGAAAGTGACAAGGACTGAGAGCTCCGGGAGGGAGACTCGAGTCTTGCCTTGGCACTGGAA
Source organism: Macrobrachium nipponense (assembly GCF_015104395.2). Lineage (NCBI taxonomy): Eukaryota > Metazoa > Arthropoda > Malacostraca > Decapoda > Palaemonidae > Macrobrachium > Macrobrachium nipponense. The sequence goes on from NC_061091.1 coordinate 37,130,374, forward strand.
CTGAGGCTGTTACTGGCTTAGTGAGAGGATTCAAACGTAGCTCAACATCCATGAGGGATAGAGCCTGGCACTGCCTTGCACCTTCAAGTGGCACTGGCCGTGCAGAGGTAGTTCTCGGAGGCCTGTGAAATGGGTCTGGAGCTATGTAAGGGCGGGGGCCCTGATATGGTACAAAGGTAGGAGGAAACTTAAAATCTTGTGCTAGCAGGACGCCATAACCTCCAGGAATATAAGCTGCTACCGCCATGGTACATACGGTGAAGTTGTGTGACTCTCAACCGGACAGTGGGCAAGAACATCTTGACATGGTTGAGGCACTCTATCATGATGAATTGGTGCCTATCAACCTTAGCTCCATAAGGAATTTTATCCTCTCGAATGATGGATACCTGCACACCAGTGTCGTCGAAAGCTCTGGTGTCTTCTTGGCTACCCACTCCCTCCATGTTTGGTTAGACTCCTTGTGCATGGTACCCCACTTCTGCCTCCAACAGTCTGGAGTTAATTCATAAGCCCCAAGGATTGCCTCTCGGATGAGGGCGAGATCTTGTCGCTCATTCACGGGAAGGGCCTCGGATGCAGTCCGCCTTTTGTCAGTGAGATGCTTGCCAAGGAGGAGGGCCACTTCCTGAGGGGTTGGATTGAAGTTCTTGAATACCTGCTCGACATGATCGAGCCAGGTGCCAGGTTCACTATTGTCCCAAGTCCTAATGAGGGTGCCCATGCTGTGAAGGTGAGAGTATGAAGGAGGGGACGCAGGTGCATGACACTCGGGGGCGCCAGAGTGGCACTCTGGACTGCCATAGTGGCACTCTGGAGTGCCATAGCCAGTTGATGTGCTCTTTCTTTCTCCTTTTCGGCTGCTTGGAATTCTCTTCCAGCTGATTCTCTTCTCTCTTGTGCTTCTCTCTCAGCAGTTTGGAATGCTCTTTCAGCTGCTTCTCTTTTCTCTTTTGCTTCTCTCTCAGCTGCTTCTCTTCTCTCTTGTGCTCTCTCTTGGGCTGCTTCCTTCATCTTATCATTCACCCAATTTATCAGCTTTTCACTCTCCAGCCCCTTGGCTCTTCTGGCATCTGTGAAGGTCTAAGCCTCCTCCAGTGCTGTGTTACTGGCCATCTTCTCAGCAGTAAAACGCTAGTATTCTAGCCTGAGAATAATAGGATGGAAGGCAGTCGGAAAAACTGCAAATGTCGCCAGGGGTATGTGGAATATTCAACGCTATACCAGGGAATTAACAAGGATCCCTATGACTGGAATATCTGCAGAAACAGACAAGATAACAGCCAAAAGCTGAAAATATCCTCCACATAGTGTGGAAATCTCACACAGGGGATGTGGAAATAACAGTAAAACAAATTGTAAATACCTCACGCAATTAGCAAGGGAGAGGGTAGTCTAATAGACTGTAAACAAAATCCACTCGTGTGCAGAAAATTCATGCAGGCAACGTGGAAATAATAGTAAAAAAAGTGTAAATGCATATTGCAGATGCCAAAATTCACGGAAATCTGTTGTAAATCAAGTTAGATCCCAGTAAATAACAGTGTAACTAAGCTGCAATGGTCATGTCGATTATTACTATGTAAAGGGGGAAACACTCAATGCCGATACTTAGCAAGAGGGCTGTAAAATTCCAAAGAATACAGTTACTACTGGCGTGTAGCGTGGCGGAAAACTTACGCCGTAAAAACTCTGTAATTTACAGTTCGGCGGAATGGATTTAGCAATAAATTTCATAAATGCGGAAACCTCAAAGCGAGTACTGGCTTGTAAATAACAATAAAAAAGGAATCTCGCCAAGAATTCACAGAAAACTCAACGTGAAAAGTCGTGATTTAGCAAATGAATTCTGTAAACATGGAAACCTTAACACAAATACGGCTTTGTAATGGAATCTAAATGCCAGTTCAACTGGGTTGTAAAGTAAAGGATTTGTTACCACGCATTCACGGAAAACTCAACGTGAAAACAACGTGGTCCATGCAGTTGATAAAATAAAAATGTATAAATAGGGATTTTATTGTCTCGAGGATGAAGACAAAAAGGGGATAAAAAAATTTCTTTTTACCAACGCAAATCCTTGGTTTGTCTCACCCTTTCAACCTAGCTATACTCAGAATTCATATTTTTTACGCTAACATCATAAACACTAAAGGGAAGAGGAAGAACCAGAATAAAAATTTTCTTAATGCTGAGTAATTACAGACTCCACAGAACTCCCTATCATACTCTTTTATCAACCCTACTTTCTCTCGCAAACCTAAGACCCACCAATTCTGCCAATTTAAATCCCCCGGAGAATTTGGCCTTCACACAGGTCAGCTAGACGGGGGAGGAATCGCACCTGGCTTTTTCAAGGCCGCATTAGGGGACTTTAGGAAAAGGGAAAACCATGTGCCCTTTGTGGAAAGCAATAAGTACTTCCCCTTATTATTTCTCTCTACACAGAATAAAAACGGTTTACCATTGATTTTCATTATTCTGATGTTTACTCAATTACTCTTCTGTTCTTTTGTTCATAAACGTGGCAATGGATAGGACTCGATTAGACATGTGGACAGGAATTTTTAATTCTTTTATCTTGTCTAGACCTGCTGATTCTGGTTGAAATCCTAACAACGAAATTTCTTTATAATATGAGATTTGACTATTTACACTTGTAATTCACGGAATATGGCACTTATTTTCGTTTTGAATTTACTCCCTAAATAGCTGTATGCTTCATGCAATAGCACTTAAAAAAAGGAGCTAAGGTTAAATTTCTCTCTCTCTAGTCTATTTGCATGCACATGGTTCTGATATCTTCCTATCGCTATTCTTAATGGCAGTCAGATTTTATACACCCCTAACTAGAATACCTAGTTCTACACAAATAACTATTAAATGAAATTCATCTTTTCCTGTTGTGGAGAACTGGGAAACCTTGTTTTTCGCTTGCTCAAAATATAATAAAAGGAATCCAGATTCGTTTTTTTCGTGATACCAGTTTAACGATCGCTGCAACTGGAAATGAAAATTACTTTTCCCACTAGACTGGGAATGGTCGCCATTTTGTAATGAACCACTCGTTCCCTCCTTGAAAATGTTCTCTAACGCTCTTAAAAATGGCCTTGTCTTGAGGGACGAGAGTTACTGCAAACAAAAATCTATGGCAGAGGGCCGAAATTACTGAAAAAGCAGGAATTTACATAAACTCTGGACTTTAGTTTTAAATGAACTATATTACATCAAGTTAATGATAAGTCCAGGATTTAATGAGGTGGTTTATTGTCGGACCACCGAAAACACGTAGCTGGAAAATGAACCAGACATGGAGATCAGAATTTGTGCAAAACAGGTTATTTCAATGCAAGCCTTATTCCAAAGGGTTCCCAATTTCTCCCACAGTCAGGTACGGTGTTTGTCTGGAAATCCTGGTCCAGTAGTCTTCTCGTCTGCTGATATTTCTGTGCACTATAGAGGTATAAGAACACTTGTGGGATCCCCCAGACAAGGCAAGGGAGCAAAAAGGAGAAGTGGAGTCGCAGGGTTTCAGAAGGTCCTGAGAGTGCTTTTTTAAAATCTCGCCTGGGTAGGCCACACCCTCATTTAGGG
>NC_061091.1:37136467-37143967 GCF_015104395.2 Macrobrachium nipponense
CATGATCAAGTGATTTCATATATATATATATATATATATATATATTACTATATATATATATATATACATATATATATATATATATAGTATATACTATATATATATATATCATAAAAATATTTAAAAAATATATATATATGTAGATATATATATATATAATATATATATATATATATATATATCTATATATATATATATATATATATATATATATATAATATATATATATAGAGAGAGAGAGACGAGAAGAGTAGAGAGAGAGAGAGCGAGAGAGAGAGAGGAGAGAGAGGAAGGAGAGGAGGAGAAGAGAGATAGATAGATAAAATAGATAGATAGATAGACAGAAATATGTTGTGTGCGTGTATTTATAAAGACACACACATATATAAACACATACATTATATATAAACGTATGCATTCCACATTGTATATAAACATATGCACACACAAACACTGGTAAAAAAAGTGTTTGCCAGCAATGTTTCGCAGTGTGGACAGTCCTTAAGGCTTTTGGCCACTATCAATTAAATCGACATATAAATAGTCTATATTTCCTAGTATCACGGGTTTGTAGGATATAAAATCAGAAGACTTCAGTGTCATGATGAAGTACTTAAGGAGGGACAAAAATGTACTATTCAAAGTATGTAAATACGTTTAACATTATTCACGACTGCTCTGTTATACATCTCCGCTCTTCTACGAACCGCCAAATAACGCGATGACTGTATTCTCATGATGTTGTCTTGTTCTTTATCGTTCCTTTAATTGCTTCTTTCAATGTGTCTTTTCTTTGTAACCTTCACTCGTGCGTTTCTTTAATCGTTCGATCATTGACCTCAAGTTTCACTTCTGTTCCAATTCATTTGAGAATAGTTCCATACGTTCTATGATGTTACTAACTTATAAGGGGTGTCATTTCTTTATATGTCATCGAAATTTTAACAACATATGTAGTTAATACTTTCTGGCAGTTTGCCTAAACAGATCATTGTCCTAACGAAACCTATCACAATTGTTATCCCTTTTTACCGTCTAAATTTAGTTCGGTAAAACTTAACGTTTCAGACCGAAAACTGTAAATGAATCTACGGAAGTCCCTCAGAATCGACTGTTTTCAATCGTCGTTCCTGCCTGAACACTCATTTCCTTTTGTTTCCCTATTTCCCCTAATCTGACCTTGTTTTCTTCATAGCTACGTTATTTGATGATATCAGAACCATTTTCGATGTAATTATGATAATTTCTCACAAGCTTCTAATCCTCTTTCAGTAGCCTTCAGGCCTCCAGTGTTAACCTCTCCGTCAAGTTGTATTTTCACAATCGTGGAACGCTTTCAATATACACTAAACCCCACTGACAAGATTTGGCTGCCGTTCTCAGTTCATTTTCAGTCTTACTCGCTTTTGCTGGTCATTAAGTCTCTTTTATGAAGGATGCCCCTTTGGAAGTCTTCATAATAATCACAGTTTCAGTTTTTCCATGTATGTCTTTTTCCTTATTTGGACAAAGTGTCTCCCAAAGTGCTATCCCCCGGGTTGTTAGCAAGTATTTCTAAAATGAGTTTGCCACTCTTGCTTCAAGGATTCTTAATGGACTAAGTGCCGACGGCTTCTGCTATTTGAATGCTGTCCCAACTTGAATGTTGACCAGATCTAGTGCTGCTTAATATCGGAGATCGTACGACCTACTGTATAGCGAACGTTATACGGCCTAGATGAAGTAAGTTATCCCAGTTAGATAATTTGCGTTTTTCTTAATTTATCCATATCTGAAATTTACTTAAAAACGTGAAAAATACGTGTATTCTCACATGAAAATGAAATCTGAGTGTCTTATTTTTAAAAAAAGATATGAAAAAAAACATTCTACACGATATTATAAATAAAAGATAGAAAAAGTATCATATTCTCAAAAATTAATTGAAAGCTAATAATCATCAACTGTATATGTTATCTCCATGTACATGACATTCGAATGCTCTGCTACTATTGTCTGTTCGGCACACTAAGGTCGCTAAGGTGTGGACAAGGAAAGAGTACGTCGATGCCAGGTCTATTTATCCTTTGAAATTTCACCCTCGAGCTTAATCCTTGTTTATGCCTTTACCTGACATCTGCTATTTACTGTACTTCCTTTTCTCAACAACGTCGAATAAATTTTGGGTGTTCCTAATGATTTTCCTTGGTTTGTGTGCTTTTTGGAAATAAAAATCACAGCTCTTATAATACTATAATGTGTTTAATGCATTAGCACTCTTAAAAATTTTGTGGGGGTCGTTCGGCAGGAATGGGTTTTCAATTTATTTGATTATATTATTGTCCATATTCCATTTTAGCAGTTATTTATGGGTTACGTGACTGTATTTTTTCAGAGCCTCTGCAGGTCAGATAAGCTACGTACTTATCATTTAGGAGAAAAAAATAAAGGACCATTGATTACAAAATAAATGACCTTTGATATGAAATGTTTTAGAATATTATAAACTGTTTACTTGACCTGGAAGTCAAGATGTTAGCGGGCAAGAGATTTGATCCGCTTTGGCTATCTCTTGGGCTATCAATAATGTCCAGTGACTGTAGCTGCTTGAGATGACCACCATTGTTATTGTTTTAGATCGAGCTGGCCATTTAAATGCCCTTGCTGTCCACGTTTCAGAGAAACTGAGTTTTGGCAGCAGCGGCCAAAAATTATGCCATGTCTCTTTGTTTTTATGAAGAGAAATTAGGTTTGTACTGAAAATATGCGAAGCCAAATATGTCTCGATGTTATCTTTAACTGAATTACATTTCTTTTCTTTTCTTTCTTTTTTACTTGAGGAAGCTCTAACAAGGAAAACTTTTAATGATAACGAGACGTTTGACACCGCTGTATTCTTTTCGTGGCCCCACCCTAGTGATCTTAGAATATTGAACAGACTACAAATGAAATATTGCTAGGTAAGAGGTTAGTCCGCAAAAGCGAGTAAGGAAAAATATTATCAATCGCTACTAATGGCCCCGATCGTGCTATATATTTGTGAGCCGTTGGAGGAAATAAATTCTCTCTCTCTCTCTTCGCCTGATCATAGATTAACTTGCTCGTGATTCCCACCATTTATTTTCTGTGACGAGCAAAACCCACTGATAACACCTATTTTTGACAGATTTTCGTTCCTATACCAGATGAATCTTCACACATGAAACCTCAGAGGTGATAAAGAGAAACGCTTTCGTGATTGGGAAACATTCCAAGTGGTACGGTTTGATTCTTCACCCAAAGCGTAAAGGGAATTTGACATGAACCTTACGGAACTCTGCTAAAAAAAGGTACCAAAATACGAATGTGTAAAAATCAACGAAGTTATTTTACTTTTAAACATTTTTAGATTGCATGAAATACATTATTCATCCTGAGAAAGCAAACAGTAAAATTAATAAAGTCAGGGATCGTTGTTCCTTTTGGGAAGAAATGCAATGTCTTTCGTCATACAGTTCAGACAAAGGATCAGGACTCGAGTCGAGTTTTGCCACAAGAGCTTCTGTTTATACTTTTATGCCTCCTTTTGTCCGGAACCTTTGTTTATTGGTGACCTGCAGTATTTGAGGTCTGCGCCTTACTTCTGTACTACAAAAGGGTCTTGCTCGAATAGAATTGTTTTATAGAATAAAGATATATTTAATTTTAACAATTTCATATATGTTCAAAAGTGTAAACAATAGTGACTAATTTTACGTTATCTGGTTCCAATACTCCAATGAAAACCAATATATGTTTTTTTTTCTTTAGACATTGTTATTTGTATCCTGAATGACTTGTTTCTCCCGTAAAAATAATTTTTTCTATGTGAAAGTTAGTAGTGGAAAATGAACAATATTTCAGATTATGAGAAAACTGTTAGACTGATACACGAATATTTAGCATAAGTTCATGATCTTCGGCTTCTTATTTTATCAATATTAATGATGACCGTTTTTTTTAGCAGAATGCTGCAATCTTCTTCTTCACTCTTTAATTTCCAATTGAAGTAAAAGTACTTGATGACACTGAATTCTTCTGATCTAACTTTTTACAAAACCAGAATACAGGAAAATATAGACTATTTATATGTGGATTTTCTTGAGAGTTAAGTCTAATGTCCAGCGGGGATCGTCATCACAATCCTGTTTATTTGTTTTCTGTTGTTAATGTCAATTTATGTCTATGATTAATGGGAAAAGTTAAAAATTACAGCAAAACATCACAGCAAACTAACTTAACTTTTCAAATGAAATTGCATTTTGAAATACAACGGAAAAAATCAGTCTCGGCAGAGCTTCCAGCTAGCGGTTTCTTTCATTTGATTTTGGGCTCGTAAACCTCTGGTGTCAATCTCCTGGAAACGGAATATTGGAATTTTTCGCCTTCCAAGGGAAAAGCAATCTTGGGTAAACAGCCGTTTGCCAAGCATTCAAGCCTTCGAAAATCACTCTCGTTATTGAGTGTTTTTGCACTAGATTTGTCAGTTCAGCTCAAAATCAAGAAAAAGAATATTTATTGAACTTGGGAAATATATTCATCAGGTGAGACTCGTAGTAGACTGGTTTTTGGATGTAACAGGATCAGAACTTAAATTACCTTATTTTTTCAGTTTATATTCATCATCATCTTCTTCTTCTTCTTCTTCTTCTTCTTCTTCTTCTTCGTTCTTCTTCTTTCCTTGTTATTATTATTATTATTATTATTATTATTATTATTACTATTTATTATTATTGATTATTATTATTATTATTATTATTATTATTATTATTATTATTATTTTGGAATACCGTTACACCCTTAGATTTGTAACCTCTACGGCGACATACGTAGTATTTTAACCAAAGTATGAACATCGGTCAGCTATTAGCAAATATCAGCCTGATGAGAAGAGAATAACAAGATGAATTGAAAAGACAATATATAAAATCAATTCCACTGATGTTGCCATCCTCTTTAACAAACATGTTTGAGAAAGGTTCTCCTACCTTCATATATATTATTATTATTATTATTATTATTATTGTATTATTTATTATTATTATTATTATCATTATTATTATTATTATTATTATTATTATTATTATTATTATTATTATTATTATTATTATTCGAAGGAGACCCTCTCGTAGACATGTTTTGTTGTTAAAAATAACTGCTGCTTCAGCACTATTAATCTTATAAAGAGTCTTCTCTATCGTTCTGATGACGGCTTTCTCGTTGTTGCTTAGACTGGCGAGCAACGCACCAAAGGGCATGGTAAAATTCGGTTGAGTCATCTGATTTATTATTGCTTATACAATTCTCTCTCTCTCTCTCTCTCTGTCTCTCTCTCTCTCTCTCTCTCTCTCTCTCTAACGCGACGTTTCCTCCTGATCGACAGGACATTATCAAGCGATAACTGCTGAGGACTGAATTCCAGTGGTTGTTTTGATTTAGCTGACCTTGTGTCAGCACGGGCTCTTGCTCACAGAGCAGCCCGTAACTTTCCAGTGGCGAGTCCTTCTCCTTTTATCGTGGTGTTGCGAGCTCTCCAGTTTACGGTCAGCGCACTTCTCCGGTAGGTCGAGTTTTTATTGGTTCCCGGGGGGAAGGTGACTCATACGGCGGGCGTTGACTAGTCTTGCAGACTTCTCAGGTAGGGGGTATCACCGGGAGCCTCTTGATTGGCTTCTACCTGCGTGACGTCACCCCTGGTATTATTCTCATGTCCGGTGTTCGTTCCATGCGCGCTGGTACTTTCGTTAGGGGAGAGGGGTGTGGTCCTCCTCACACACGTCGGTATCAGGAACGCTTCTTGGGTGGTATTGAGGGGAGGCTTTTCTTCGAGGATGAGCAGCGCTTCTAGGAGACGCAGACGTCGTGGGTCAGGTGCTCTCCCGATGATCTTAGTATTCCTGACGATGTCGTCTCTTATTATTATTATTATTATTATTAGTAACGGTATCATCAAAAGGGTCCAAAGGTCGGTGAAAGCATCACTCACCACCAGATGTTAAGACAGGAGCAGGAGAAGGGAGTTACCATGGCTCTTACTGGGCTAAGAACATAACTACAAGCATTATTCAATGCATCTCCACCAGATGTCCTATACAACCAAGCACTAACATTGCCAGCAGATGTCTTTCAAGATCAAATGAGCGCAATATCCCCATCCAACACCCAAAAAAGTAGTAGAATGGATAATGCCAGCCAAGACGACCTACCATGTAACCATGAAACTATATATCTACAGCGAGCTGCAGATTGCAAAATATACGTTCATATGGGTAGACACACGCAGAGGTCCCTTCCCCCAGCCTACTTGGGTCCATATTGTATCATCCATAGATGACACAAAGCCTACTAGATGACAGTATACGGGAGGATGACATGGGTCTGCATCAACCACATTAAGCCAGCATACCTCCTGGAAACTGACCTACAACCGTAGGCCTCTCCAAGGGGAGGAGTCCTGTAGGGTCGAACGTGGAGTCGTGGACTATCACACCGTCATTTAACCTGGCTCATTAATATCTTCACAACATCTCCTCGCACGAAAAGTGCAGACACAAGAAACACTGTATATGTCACGCATCTTTTATACATAAATCTTCTTTCATATTGTCATATTATCACTGCACCCATTACAATATCAGCAATTCAGGCAAATATACCTTAGCTTTATTCATGGCTTGTATATCAATTTATATTTATATATTCATTTGTCTACGAACACAATTGACTGTGTGATGACCACTGTTTTCATTTGCCTGGTGTCAGGTGCTACATTTCTGCTTGCAAGAGTTATTGACCTATCGGCTTGTTCACTGAACAAATCGGTAAGTTTGTAGACATTGACTCTTACTCATGGCTTCACTACACCTTAAAGATATCGTGCATGCATGACTTGCATATAAGTTCAAAGTCCTTTTGGTCCCGAGATATTTAAAGGAACCAACGTTCTATTCTTTGTCCCCCTCCCCAAAAGTAAGAAAGAACACGGTCTCTTAGGTATGCTTACGGATGGGCATGTTTGGATTTTACATACTTATTCAAAGAGAGACATTTCACCTCTATTCATTTTATTGATTTACTGTTGTACCCATATAACCCTTTATCTATAAAAATAAAGTCCAAGTGGAGCTTTCTTGTTTGTCCGCCCTGGATAGGGGTGGGGTAGTTAGGTGATCAGGAGGGTAAGGGAGACATGACAGGCAGCGCCGGGCTCCTGCACAAGCCATCAAGTTCATAATGTAATAAAAAAGAAGATCGAAATGGCAAGTCCACACGTTACGGGCATCATGAACCTTCAAGAGCTATGGTGTGAGTATGGCCTAGGGATGGACGCTAAGTCTAACATTAAGATGATTACTCTTGGTGTTCTTGTTAATGATAGAAAAAATATCTTGATACAAAATGCGGATTACTATATAGAGATTTTCTCTGATGAACACGTGTCATCTTAGAAATGAAACATGCTTCCACAAATGTGACCCTTTTATTTTTGTGCAGATAAACATC
>NC_061091.1:37148967-37151467 GCF_015104395.2 Macrobrachium nipponense
AGGGGAGGAAGGTGGGGAGCACAGACACAGAGGTTAAAAACAAAAGCAAATTATGCTATAACAGCTGGGTTAATACCGACTGGTGATTGAGGGTATGTAAATTAAATTTTATCATTATAGATTGAAGGGTGGTTAGTTCCTCCATACTACGTGTTCTTTCCACAATACTAAAGTCATTGGCGTCTATATGTTGCCAAGTTTTCGTTCCACTATTGTATATATTGTATATAATTAGTCTTATGTCTTCATTACTTTCTCCTTAACTTCCCATACTTTTCCTTCAACCTTGTCCTGTTCAAAGTCTCTATTCCATTACTCCTCCTTGATATCCTTAGTTTTGTTTACTTCGGTACCTTCACCCCTCTGTTAAGTTAGGTGTATTCTTTCTCTATTGTGTATTTTGTAATTTAGATATTAAGTTTAATAATGTTCAAGTATGGTGTTATTTGCCAAATGTTAAAGTTAAGTGCTTTGATATATTGATTATTGTTTTGTGTTAACTTTATATAATAAGTAATTACTAATTATAATCTTAAGTGACTTGAGTTTCGTTCACCTGACCAGTGTTCTGCACAGAGTGGATATTTTATTTTAGTGGAATATTATTTTTATTATGCTTCCTACTGAGTGTTAGCTAAGGCCATATATGATGAGCTAAGTATTTACCACTGAATACGAGGACATTCAGCTTAGGAATGTCATAATCTGGGGGACTGTCCGGGATCCAAATCTGTGCTGAGTGACTACAAACTGTTGAAATAGGTTTTGAACGCCCAAGAATCGGTGAATATTTTCTTGATTTTGTCCTTCATTAATTTGTACAGTTAGTGCCACTCTACGCTGTTTCTTCGTTTTCACTCAACTGTGTTTGACAGTACCAGGCAAGAATACCTCGCCTTATACCAAGGTAAGTATTTTTGAAGGATAAGTTGATAACTATTGTTAATTGAATGGGATCTCTGCATGTATTGCCTCTTATGCCCGCCTCATTAATACTTTCCGTAATAAAGGTCACCCTCGCTATCATTTAAAGTGATAAGATACGTTGTTCTTACGTTACCTTGTACCTCGTTGATTAGCTTCAGACCTTTCGGATTAGCAAAATGTACTTTACCTCTTTAAAAGTCTTCTCATGCGTAAGGTACCATAGTTCATTCTCGCACTTTTAGTGTACCTCGAACACTCCGTGATATCCAGACTTTCTGTAATTACCGAATTGCGCTTGTTTGGTAATATTTAGCTCTGCACGATTCGTGACATGTGATTTTGCCAGTTTGCATACGTAATCCTTAGGTAATTACCATTCCGTAACTAGCAGTTGCAGTAATTTGTATTTGGATGTACTTCTCCTCGCTTGTAAGTGCCGTAATAATGTTGGGCTGCAGTTACCTTAAATTCATCAGTATAGGTTTGTTTTCGCAGTAGTAAATATTAGACTACTTTAGATGTAAATTTAGATATAACCTGTTACTTTTGTTTTCGTAATTACGTTCAATATATCCTTCGGAAGAGTGAGCTTGCTCTGAAGGAAGAAGCCGAGCATGAGCTTGCTGTGAAGACGGAAGCAGCCGAACAAGAGCTCTCTCTAGAAAAGATGAAACTAGAAGTTAGAGGAAAGGAACGAGAAGCAGAGATACGACACCAGATACAACTCCAGGATATTTCTTGTCAAATAAAAGAGAGAAAGCCGCACTCCCTGCTAAGTTTGAAATTTTTAAAGCAAGTAAGCTTGTACCTGAATTCGACGAGAAAGATCCCGAGGGTTTCTTCCAGAACTAAGAACAAATCGCAGAAACCTTAAAATGGCCCGTAGACTTCTGGTCTTTGCTCATCAGGAACAAAGTGAAGGGTAAAGCTGCATTTGTTGCTTCACAACTAGTAAGTGAGAAAGACTATATTGTGTTAAGAAAAACTATCTTGGAGATGCAGTACTCCATTACCATAGAAGGGTATAGAAAAGTTTTTAGCAATTTCTGTTGAAGCATTCAATCAAACTTTTGTAGAATTCTGTAGTATCAAAAGTAGGCAATTGAGTAAGTGGTTAGAAAGAGCAGGTTTTGATGACTGAATCATTTAAAAATTTGATTCTTCTGGAGGAATTTTTAAGGAAAGTGCCCACTCATATTTCCACTTTTATCCATTTTGAAAGGTGAAACTCGAGTAAACAATGCAGCTAGTCTCGCTGATGATTACCACTTATCCATAAATCACAAAAGGGTCAAACTAATAAATCATCTCCTTCCATTTCTAAATCTCCACAGGTATCCTGTGCTAACTGCAAGAAAGAGGGCCACATAATTGAAAATTGTCCGCTTCCCCAGTGTAAGAATTCTAAGGCAAAAGAAGGTAAAAATGCCCAGACAAAGAGCACATCCCATGTGACTGCTCCCATGGAAGTGTTGCAGGAATTTGAAGGATTTATCTGTGATGTTAATGTAAATGGTAGTTCACTGAAGTGCCTCAGAGACTCTGGTTCCTCTCAGACTATACTGGCAGACGT
>NC_061091.1:37156467-37171467 GCF_015104395.2 Macrobrachium nipponense
ACAATGTCTTCCTCCTTTCTAAGCACTACACCCTCTTGATTCTTTATTTGTTTGATGTGTGTTATATCTTTGGTGCTCTTATTTCTAGCCTTTGATAGCTTCATCATCTTCTTTAATCCTTCCTTTGTCCCCAGCTCATTATACACTCATCATACGACTTTGCTTTAGCTTGGGCTACCACCTTTTTCACCACCTTGTTTTTCTCTCTGTACCTATTTCTGTCTTCCACTGACTGTGACTCTTCCCATCTTTTTCTTTGCCTCCTTGTTTATCTAGATATAATATATTTATACAAAGCTTAAAGCTTTCGTCCTCCTCCTGTGGACTTGATCACTAAGCAAATGAGACATGGTATTTGGTGAAGAATTCCAAATAAACATAAACAAACAGACAAAGAACATTAACAAGTTAAAAAAAAAAAATTGCGAACAAGTCATTGGGTCGTTTGCCTTTCCATAATTCGCTGTGATCTACGGGGCGGGACAAAGCACTGGTCTTCTTCCTGAATGACATCTTGACGGTCGTTAACCAAAAAGGTAGTTTGTAGATTAGACTCGGGAACGGGCGAAGGATGGTTATTTACATTATCAGATTGAAGGAAGCTGTACACATTTCTGAAGTTCTTTATTCTGGCCCTTTTGCCAAATTTCTTCACTCAAAGTAAATTTGTTCTGTTCTTCCCAGTATTCCCCTCAAAGGTGTCATTCAAAGTGATGAGAGCTCCTTCAACAATTCTCCTAGTGGTCCTATCCGCACTCTTATAAATAACTTTTCCTCCCTTGAAGTCGATGGCATGATCGGAATCCCAAGTATGCTTGGCAATGGCGCTGTAAACGTTGCCCAAACGGCAAGCTGCAACATGTTCACGTTTCCTCTGGTCCAGGGAACGACCGCTTTCACCAATATAGCATTTTTCACAATTTTTACATCCTATAGCATAGACTCCAACATCGGCATTTGGTTTTCTGCAACTGTTTTTGATTCTTTTTATTTTTAAGAGTATTAGGGTACTGAAAAAATTACGTTATACCCATGTCTTTCTTTTCTAATTATTATTGGAAACTTTTTTAAGGTCATGATTATAAGTAAGGGGAAGGCATTTAAAATTAGCAGTCGAACAGCGTTCCCTTGGATTATAAAACATACTTCTGGCTCTAGAAAGACATCTGTCGATAAAAAACTTGGGGTAACATAACTTATTGAAACTCGTAGTCAAGAATTGAATTTCCTGGTCAATGAAACTAGGGTCACAAACTCTAAAAGCTCTAAAAAAACAAATTCGTCAGAACGTTATGTTTGATTTTTCTCGTCATGATATGAATAAAAATGTATGTACGTATTTGTGTGAGTACTTTTCCTGAAAACAGAGATTTTAAAAGACTTATTTACATCATCCCTGTGAACTACCAAGTCTAAAAATGGCAGACGCTTGTCGACTTCCCTTTCTACTGTAATGGATGGAAGAAAACTATTCAGTTGTAAAAGAAGCTGATCAAAACATTTGGCATCATCCTTAAAAACAATAAAGATATCGTCAACATATCTTACCCATATAAAAGTTTCAAATCATCTGGAAGTTTGTCCACGAAAAGTATTTCAAAAAATTCCATACAAAGATTAGCTAAAACAGGCGACAACGAGGATCCCATAGCAACCCCTGCTCTAAAAAAACAAATTCTGACGAATTTGTTTTTTTAGAGCTTTTAGAGTTTGTGACCTTAGTTTCATTGACCAGGAAATTCAATTCTTGACTACGAGTTTCAATAAGTTATGTTACCCCAAGTTTTTTATCGACAGTGTCTTTCTAGAGCCAGAAGTATTTTTGTTTTATAATCCAAGGGAACGCTGTTAGAGATTCAATTATTTTGGGT
Source organism: Macrobrachium nipponense (assembly GCF_015104395.2). Taxonomy (NCBI): domain Eukaryota; kingdom Metazoa; phylum Arthropoda; class Malacostraca; order Decapoda; family Palaemonidae; genus Macrobrachium; species Macrobrachium nipponense. The sequence goes on from NC_061091.1 coordinate 37,158,339, forward strand.
AGATAGGTAGTATTTGAATTTACATTCTTGAAATTCTATTAGCCATGTTTATATTCAGCTAAAATTATAGGATATATAATCAAGAATGCTCTTCAGTATCCTGTGTGATTTTCCCTAAAAAAAATGTCAAATATTGGAATGCACCTCTCCTGAGTCTATAACGGTATAGCGTAGGCCAGACCCATAATAAAAGCCCTCGTGCATCATTTAGGGACCAGAGGGGTGTTTGATACCATTACTCCATTAGCTGAATGGCTCGGGAAAGGGGCTTCTCCCGGAACAACCTTTTAAACCAAAATACTCACCGGGCTGCCATGAAATACAATTCATTTAAGCCTTAATTGCACACTCAAATGATATTTGATTTAGCATAAATAGCGCAAGATTTCTTTTAAACAGTTCTTGTGAGGATAGTAGCACCTTTAACAATGAACTTAGTTTTTCCTTACAGTGAATTATTTTCTATGCATCGTTTACATTATAAACATTATACGATGAGGAATAATGACATTCTTATTAAATGAATTTTGATGGATATTAGTTTTGTGTAAAATAAGGAGAAGGAAAATATAGTCTAACTTCTTTGTTCGTCACACTTCTATTTCTAACAACAATACGTTTAACATGGAACATTTTGGATGTAGTAGAATAAATTATAAGAAAAAGCCGAATTTTCCTAGTAACTATGATTTAACAGGGTAAGTTGTCTTTATTTATAGTAAAAGTGCGCCACAAACATGTCTGTTTGGCTCTGCAGTTATGAAAGCAATACTTTCTGAAAGTATTAATATGGAACGAACATACGGTTTACGTGAGCAAACTAGTAAAACGTAACTTGAAAAATAGCATTTACCTTAACTATCATTTACTTATTGTTATAAATTTCACAGAAAGCTGAAATATTCCTATCCGTGGCAGGAAACTCAACAAATGAATGGTTTGTTCCGTATCATTCGTTTATCAATCACCGGATAACAATCACTAAAAACCGGAAAAGTCACACTAGTAATGGCTATAATTCCAATTGATTGCGACCTGACCCCCCTCCTGCTCTAACGGGGCGGACTCATGAAAGTATGTTTGACAATAGGACTTTACATAGTGCTTTTTGACACTGGTGTTCAACGCGGGATTTTATGTGCACCCAAGTGGGGAGCAGATCCAAGTCTATACTCAGGATTCTACTCTGGTTTTCGTGTGACCTGACATCCTCTTCAGCGAAGACCCTTAAAGACGGAGCCAAGAAACTATAAACCCAAGAGAAATCCAAAAGGAAATCAGAGACAAGTTACTGTAGAGGTGATTGTTGTAGGCAAACTATCCCTTATTTTGGTTGTTACTAAGATTAAACTTCCAGCAAACTGAGTAATCTTAAACCCGATACTTAACGTCACACTGTTTGCGGCAGCAACCTGCCTGCTTTAATAATCAAGTTGAAGAAGTTTACCAAAGATACTATAGAGTACACAAAGATACTCGACTCGAATTTTTTCTTATAAGAGGGTGTGTACCACGAAAGCCAGCAAGCGGTTGTAATCTATTGTTGGCATCAAGGGAGAGGCAGTGACGTCACATGAAACGTCACGACCTACGTCACGAATGTATAAACCATGAATTCAAATGTTTTCTTTATACCACGCTTTCACGGTTTTCTCTTTTTACTATGAACATGAGATTTTCTCTTTATACCATGTATCCAGATTTTTCAATTTTGCTCCATGCATTCTGGACTTGATCTTGATACCTTATCCAGGTTTTTCTCTGAATGCCACGCGTCCAAGATTTTCTCTTTAAACCATGAATGCTAGGCAGCACTACAAACACAATACAGTTATATTTCTTATAAACAACAACTATAATATTCATTTTTAACAAGTATGTTTAAGTAAATTCAATATGTTATTCACAAAAATAAAAGTTTGGCTACATAAGCCGCAGCCAAAATATACCTTCCGAACACAGTATGCAAACAAATGACGTTATTCGTCAATTGTTTGGAAAATCGTGTTCCCATTGGTTGGGATTTATGACGATATGCCTTCTAATTATGATTACAGCCGCCAGTAGCTTTTACTGGCGCCGTGGTACGGCTCATATGGCTAACTCAAGTATTTTTGTGTACTCTATAGTATCTTTGAAGTTTGCCAAACTGAAAATCTGAAACTTATGAAAAACATACACAAGTACTACTCTCTGGAGGTACATGAATATTATATTATTATTCCTAATGCCCACCTATAAACTTTTACTTAAACATTTAAACCAGACCACAGATAAATCACTATTACCCAAGTCGATGTTGAATGCCGCTTCTTCATAATTCAATTAAGAATTTTTTCTCCAGAACTCAGGTTTACGTTTATTCTTTGATGTATGTTGACGTTCGAGGGTTTGCTCGAAACAAAATTGGTAATGATTGTAAAGCAAATAATTGTGGTGGTTTTCATCGAAATTTATTTTAGCGGTATGTACTGAAATTTCAAGTTTATTACTGTTTCGAAAAGTAGGTATTAACAACCTATTTAGTTTTCCGTTTAGGTAGTTCGTTGCTTAACATCTGCTATGCTATGTTATGATTTTTTTATGTGACTCTTTTGAGTAGGTTTTGGGAGAGACATGAAATTTACCTAATTGTGAGAAGAGATATTTAGATGGGATATTGCTTTGTCTTGGCAAAGATTTGTGGTTTTCTTTTTCTTTCTTTCTGAATTGGTAAAATTTCAGAGATTTTTTCTATACTTCCTTCACGAAGGATTAAATAATCTGTGATTTTGAACACCTACGAATTTTTATCATACCTACGCGAATATTTCTAGGCGGTTAATAAAGATTTAGAGTCAGTTATTGTTGCTTTATTTTGCTGGTTGACAATGTTTCTGCCATGTTTATTTTAATATAAAATCTAATTTATAGGATTAAAAATTAAATATATATTCTGAACTATTGTTTTACAAACTAATAATTATTTGATTACTATGTATAATTTATCATTTCCTTTACCGAAAATGCTAGAATTATGTTAGGAATCCAGGCTGTGTGTGTGTGTGTGTGTAATTACTGCCCTATTGTATGGCAATATCACGAAGTAACAAAGTTATGATGTTCTTATTGTACGGCTTATTCCGCGTAGCCGCGTTCATAAGGACCAATTGCATGGAAAAAGTTTCGGTATATCTTTCCTTAGCATCATAAGAGGGACAAGAAATACTCTTAACAACTATTCCTAAGCGTTATCAAGGTATGTTCACTCCCAGCATTCATAAGGACACAAATAAACGAAAATAACAAAATAAAAATCCTCAGTAATCGACAACGAGAGAGAGAAAAAAAACGATACTCAACAAGAAAAAGTAAAAAAAAAAAAAAAAAAATCCTCAGTACTCCACACGAAAAAGTGAAACGAAAAAATCTCAATTCCATACGGAATATCAATAAAAATCCTCAATACTCCACACTAACAAGTAACGAAAAATCCTAAATACTCCAGAAGGAAAAGTAAAGGAAAATTCTACATATATACTCCACAAACAAGTAAAAAAAATACAAATATATATCTATATATATATATATATATATATATATATATATATATATATCTATACATATAAATACATACATATGTATGTATGTATGTATGTATGTATGTATACGAGGTATACAGGAGCGCAGACATAAGAGGTTCAGGAGGTCCATTGATACTTCACATGAAGGTCAAGATTTATTATAAAACGTTTCGCACATCAACTTTGTGCATCTCCAGTCTGTTAAAAGAGAAATGCATGTATTAAAAACTAAAAATAAGGCTTCACAATAGTATTCATGTTAAAATGCAATAAAAATATAAATAGTTAAAAAAGAGAAGAAGAACCACTGAGGTACCAACCAACTAGAGTGGAAGGAAAGCAAGGAATGATTTTTGAGAGAGTCAGGTCCAAGACGTTGATTATGCCAGATGTAAAGGTGAAGCCGAGGTGTTGTTATTCAGTGGGGGAACCAGTTTTTTAATAATTAACGATTACAAGGTGGTCAGGTGGTCCGGGTCTTTAGTGCAACCTATTATCGAGAAGTGCTGTTTCGATACATTTATTTTGCAATTGGCGGCATGATTCTTGATATCAGAAAATTCAGGATTACTAATTCTTTTACCTGATCTATAACTGAAACCCATAAGGCTACAATATCTCATCTGCAGTAATCTTCGAGTAGATCCCATGTAAGTTGCAGGGCATCCTGCGCATTTGAATTTATATAGAACGTTGGATCTCATAAAGTCCTGCCGACGATCTTTGAAATTAAAAAGTGAGCCAATTTTCCAAGGATTGTTTGAGATAAGTTTAATTTTGAGACAAGGAATTTCTTGTTCTATTATTTGTGAGTCTGAGAGAAAACTTCGAGTTTGTTATATATGGAATCGACGCATACATCAGTTTCTTTGGGACATCCATTAGCGGAGGGGGTAGTTGGATATAGTTACCTACTAATTTATTAATTATATTATGTACAATGTCTCTGAGATAGGAGTTTTTTTTTTTAAAGAAAAGGTTATTAAAAATTCCATTTCGTTATGACAAATTTGCCAGTTGGATGAGTATTTCAAAGCTCTATAGACCAGTGTGTATACGGTATTAATTTTAAAGGTTTTCTGACAAGAACTATAAAAGTTATTGACTAATCCCGTGAATGTCTTTTTTCGATAAACTGCATTCGTGAATTCTGAATTGACTCTAGCGACAAGGATGCCCAGAAATGGTTTTTTTTTTTCATCTTTTATCTCCATTGTGAATTTAATGTTGGGATGTTGTACGTTTGTGTTCCAAAAGTTTTGTTATTTGCCACTGATATCTGAAAAGTGCAAATGTGTCGTCAACAAATCTTCTGTAATACATTGATTTACAAGAAATAGGACAATTGTCTAAAAATTTTGTTTCCAAATATGACATAAAAAATCCTCTGATTCCAAACTAAAAAGTAAAACAAAATCCTCAATATCCGACTAGAAAAAGTAATTCAATAAATCCTCAATCCCCCGGGCGAAACAAAAGTAATAAAAAGCATCAATATTCAACCCCTCAAAAATGTAATAGAAATCATCAAGATTTCACAAGAAAAGGTAATTTAAAAATTCTCAGCACTACACACGAAAAAGTAAACAATGTTCACAAGAAAAAGTAACAAAAGCCTCTAGATACTCCCAGAGAAAAAGTTAAAAAAAAAAAAAAAATCATCAACACCCCATCTTTAGAAATGAAGTTGACCGTTCGGTTAAGGTTAAGGTAATCCGTATGTTACAAGAGGTTTTTTTGTTTTCTTATATAAACAAGTTTATTTTCCAATTAAAATTAGGGATATAACAATCTTTCTGTTTCTGTTTCTTGTTTGTTGAGTTTTTATCTATGTTAAGAAAATCAAACGCTTTTGCCGTCCTCCACTCAAGAATGGGTGTTGAAACTGAAACCCTAAAGCCCGTTCACACATTCACGTATCAAGTCACTCATGCCCACACATGAACGGAAATTGGTAGTTGGAAACCGCTTACGAAAGTACTACGAAAATATCCCGAAATGCCTATTTATGATCGTGTGCATTCGGGACGGAGTCGGGAGGACGCTACGAACCATCCCAGCATGTTTGGGGAGCCGCGTATACTTCGACCTGCTCAAACAAATATAGAGTTGAAAATAACTTATATTCAAGGGAAATGAATAAAAATGAATATGTAAAATAACATTATTCAACAATAACAGTTATTCAATGAACTCAAAGAAATAGCAGTACCAAAATAAACTGAGAATGATAACAAATACGACATATGCAAAATAATATATAATTTCTTCGGTTTTACGTCTGAAATGAAGTTGTTTTCTGAACTTGAATAAAAGATTACGTTATTACCTTCACTGTTTGCTTTGTTTGTTGTTTAGTGAGTGACTAGGATTACTCTCTCTCTCTCTCTCTCTCTCTCTCTCTCTCTCTTTTTCTTTCATATCCCTTATCTCGTAAAGTGTTTCTGTATCTATTTACCTATCTATCCGTCTGTCTAAGTTTTTTTAATGCCTCTTTGTCAAGACATTGGGGGTATGTTGCATTAGGTACGGAATGACCGGAAATTATTTGGTGCCTATGCGGACGGGGTCGTTACCACTGAAAGGTATCATTATTATTATTATTATTATTATTATTATTATTATTATTATTATTATTATTATTATTATTATTATTATTATTATTATTATTATTAGTATTATTCTTATTATATTATTATTATTATTATAGCTGAAATAGAAGGCAATGGAGGTGTTTAAGTAATTATTGAAAATGTCTTGGTAATAATGAATCTATTTCGCGAATTATTTGTGGCGGTCTTAATCGGTCTGACGACAAAAAATAAAATAAATATATTGATAAACAAACAAATGTGTACATAAATGAATATATTAATAAATATAGTACTTCCTGTAGGCGGTGAATGGAACTGAAATCACACGTGTGCAGCACGGCCCTTTTGTACCTAACGTATACCCGCTGACGTACCTTTGAATAACGTGAGGACGTCGTGTGAGGTCGTTGCACACACGGTATACGTACGTGGGTGTTACTTGCTCGGCCTTGCAAAACTTGTGGGGGTGTAGCCTATTGGCGTGGCAATTAACCAAAGCATCCTGTCAATCTTGCGCGGTGCATAGGCTTTTTTAAGCATTACTCCGTACTTACGGTGTTGCGTCGTTATGTTGACGTACGGCCATCGGCCTGTGACACGTATCCACTTGATCGCGCCGACGCACCACCCGTTTAGCCACGTTTCATTTGCGTGAACATGCGTGAGCTTGATACGTGGATGTGTGAACTTAGTTTTACGATTAGCGCCAACAATGCTGATCAAATCCGCCTAACTGGAAAAGGGAAGAATAAATTTTCATGGTGGAAATGAAAAATGGATATGTGAACATTGCCCTTAGAAATGGTTCTTAGATTATATTTGTGACCTTCTTGCTGTATTATTTCCCATTATATATCTAATATGTATTATTTAGTCTAATTATCCTACGATGTTTGTTTTCACTATTGTTTGCACTAAAGATAGAGGTGAACTGCAATTGACGCCGGGCGTTTTTGGGTGGAGCAAAGCAATACCAGGTGGGAGAATTAAAGGAAACAATAAAGATTTGTACCTACACTGACCTTGGAATGCTCAGATGTGCCATCTCGTAAATTTCATGAAGAAAATTACACAGACTCTCACATAAAACCGGCCTAAAGTCTGGAAACTAACGAAAATAACAATCCATTGAGTATGTCTTTTGTGCACGTCATGTACTATCGCCAGATTTATTTCATTCCGTATTTGATGGGCTTTACTTATCTGGACTTCTTTTTCTTTCTTACGTCCACACCTAGGGACATCAACATTTCGCTACCGAGTACCAGCTTCCTCGAGAACTTGTAGTTGTATTTGTATATATTGTTATTTTTTGTGCGTAAATGGATTAATGTATACGTGATGGAATGTAGACAGATATATATTATAATATATATATATATATATATATTATATATATATATATATATATATATATATAGTATATATAATATATAATAATATTAAATTTTAAATGGTCATCTTATTCTTAACATTAATGTATAAAGCTGATGTAGCAAAATGTATTTTTTCGTATCATTTTATGTTTAAAAGTATATATCAGTATTAGTATAAAGAATAAATATATGATTGAAAAATCACTTTTATTCAATAAACTAAAAACCATCAAAGTAACAAAATGAAATGAGAATAATAACAAAAATAAGACATATTCAAACAACTATATATTCAAGGAAAATGAATTAAAATGAATATGCAAAATAACATATTAAACAATAACGGTTATTCAGTGAACTAAAACAAATATCAGTACCAAAATGAACTGAGAATAATAAATAAGACATATGCAAAATAAGATATAATTGAAATGAAACTCTTAAATGAAATAAGAATGGAAAATAAACAGTACGAACATAAAAAAATAAGGAAGCGACATAGAAAGTAACAAACAAGGAAGAAAAATAAATTTAACAAATATAAAATCACAAACATAAATGAAGTTTGAAGATCAATTATATCTAATTACTTATTACTTCGTGAATTTTAGACTGAAAAACAGTAATAAAGAAAAATTATTTTAATGTTGCATCCAAATACAGACTACTTTCAAGAAATTCTTCACTCAAAGTCTTCTGAGTATGTATACACACACACACACACACACACACATTACACACACACACACACACACACACACACACATATATATATATATATATATATATAATTAATATATTATATATATAGGGGTATATATATATATATATATATCTATCTCTGATTTTCAATTGCAATGTAAGCCTTCACAACTTTCACCAATACCATGCATTGCACATACTCCACGACGGCCTCCATTACCTGGGTTCTGTGTCTGTTTGCTAGTGTTATAAGGGGGCAAGGATGTCGTCAATGTTCTCCATGTTGATTTAGCAGCAGGAGAATACTTCTTGCTGGAGGTAGGCTCTTTTATACCTCACGTATATCAGCCAACGTACGTTGGGATTGACGTGAGGACGTCGTGTGAGGTCGTTACACATACGGTATACGTTCGTGGGTGTTACTTGCTCGGCCACGCATTACTTGTTGGGGAATAGCCTATTGTCGTGGCAATTAACGTAAGTTTCCCGTCAATCTTGCGCACTGCTTAGGCTTATTACACATTACTTCGTTCTTACGGTATAGCGTCGTTATGTTGACTCACGGCCATCAGCCTGTGACACGTATCCACTTGATTGCGCAGACAAACAACCCATTTAGCAAGGTTTAACATGCGTGAATATGCGTGGCCTTGATACCTGAATGTGTGAAGGGGGTTATTTGAACTTGTCGAAAAGTGCGTGGTTCTCCACGAGAGCTAGGATCGTCCGTAGCGACCTCCTGACTCCTCCCGAAATGCCCATGAACATTTCGGGATATGTTCGTAGTAGTTTCGTAAGAGGTTTCCAACTACTAATTTCCGTTCATGCGTGGGCATGCGTGACTTGATACGTGAATATGTGAATGTACCTTAAAGGTTAGTCTCCGGTCATGGCTGAGTTTCACACTGCAGCACACGGAGAGTTTCATGCGGCATTATCCGCTGTACAGAAAACTCGATTGAGCCGAAGAAACTTCCGCTCATTTTTTAATTGCTTGGATCGAAATTAATTTTCGCAGGTTATAAACATTGCAAACCCATTCAGATATCAATCAGGAATGTTAGCAAAGTTTTCATCGGCATACTGTACCATAAACAAAATATCTCAACATGCCTGAATCAAAATAAGGGGAAATTGCAAATGCTCGGAAGCTATATCGCTGTTCATTTGAAATTCCATGTTTAAATTGACCAGTCCCTGTGTAGGAAAATTCCCGACAGCAAAGCATGAACAGTATTTGTTGGACTTTCCAATAATTATGGAAATATCTGCGAAAATGCTTTAACCAGTTTCGCAAAAGTGGCGAAGAGAAAAATGTCAATTTGCATCTTATATCTTTCATTGGATAGAAATACAACCTCCATCAAAGCTAATTAGAATTCTTGTTTTATATACCAGTAAAAGTCGAGTTCAGTGGTAGCATGTTAATTAGTTTTGACTTTTATGGTCTTATTAACGATGTAATACATTAGGCTCATATGGAAGAGGTGTATCTTTATTCTTCCCTTTTTACAAGACGCCTCAAGCTACTTGAATCGCCTCACAAAATGCTGTCCTGTTCAAGGAAGGAACTGGTGGTATGCAGATTTGCTAACACCACTGAAAGACCAGGTTATGAGAGAGACAAAAAAGCCTTCAGTGTCGTATATTCATTTTAGTCTCTGTTTTTCTGTCCTTGAGACTTTGCCTATCGCCTGTCAAAGGAATTACACTTTCGCTGGGCATTAATGGAATAATGTAAATTCAAGAAGACCGTTGAAACGCGGGATACACAGTGGTAAATCGAAATAACTTGCAGTAAGTAAAGTAGAATCGGTAACCAAAAGCTTAAACCGATCACTAACAAATGCAAAAGGAATGGTGACAGAGACGACAAACATAATCTTTTTCGCCCAATGGCGTCATCATCGAATATCATGTATAAGACTTTCAGCAGAATTCAGATCGAGATGATCGATAAAGAGCTGTTATCATTACAGATCACTGAAAACTTCATTGCGCAGTCCATCACAGAGCAGAATGATGTCCTTGCACTAACGTAACAAATAAATATCAGGAATAAAGGTATATAAGTCGTTGTGATTAAAGTACGTCAAATATAAGAATAAAAAAAAAAATAAGGTTGGTCGTACTCGTGGGATTAGTGTGCCAGTTTTTTTTCTTCTTTTTTTTAGAACAGTCCCTGTCCTGAAGTGGAATGCTTAAAGGAATTTTCTTTGCAATGAAAACATTACTCTTCTTTTTGCGTCAGACGAATGGGGATGTGACTTGCCTTGCCTTCTTTCTTAATTGGCTCTCTCTCTCTCTCTCTCTCTCTCTCATCTCTCTCTCTCTCTTATATATATATATATATATATACATATATATATATACTGTATATATATATATATATAATATAATATATATATATATATATATATATATATATATATATATATATTGGGAACCACGCCTTTCTGCAACGTACGCACCAATCTATCACTGTATACAATAGATAATATACACCTTGCTGGAGCACCTTGCCGAACACCAATTGTGGCAGTAATTACTGTTAATGCATTAACTTAATTGCCATTAACATTCTTTTACCACATCCGTTTTCCTTTAGAAAACTCAACAAGTAAAACGAACAGTTTTAACTTCTAAAAACTAGCAAAATCGCCTTCCATGAGTATGTTAATATTAGTTTAATACATCTTTTTTCAGTACCTGCTTGACACTTACGTATGCTACACCACAAATTTAATAGATGAAGAATCAAAATATAAATTTTTGCTAATGGATTCATTATTGATGTACCTCTATAATTTCCACAAAGCTTTTTATTACCTGACTTGAATATTAAAACTAATTTGCTAATGCACTATAAATCTTAATAATACAATAGAACAAAGCCAGTTCACAGGCAAGCAACTCAATATTTCAGGACCAACACCAATAAGACTTTTATTTTTGTTTACTCCATTCATGGCTGCTATCAGTTCTTTAATGGAAAAAGGGTCATGAAGAACTGGAACATAAGGTATATTCTTACCATGTACTCCGTGCTATTTACGATTTCTGGTTTCAATAAATCTTCAAAATAATTCTTAAACGTAGTTGGGCTGGTTACACTCATCAGACTGGATATCACCTTCCATCAGACTGGATATAACCTTCCAATTGATAGACTTCCATATAAGTTTATTGTCATTTGTTTCAAGGATCCTGGCCCACCTAGGCTGATTTTTATCCCATCCATGTCCTGTAGATACTTGTTCTTTTTTACACCTCGCAGCATCAATCAAAACTCGAAGTGAAGTCCATCTCCAAGTCGTTACTATCTTCTACAGCTGGTGAGGGAGGGGGGGTATCATGTAAAGCTCTTGTAAACAACTCTATTACGTCGTTTTCCTTATCAATTAAAGACTTCCTACTTATGCACTAGTTGTGCATAACAAGGCTGGTTAATTTAGGGAAATTGATCGTCTTACAAGGTCTTTAGTAGCTAATATGTTACTGCTTTATAGCAATAAAGTAACGAATATCGGTGCATGATCTGACCCTTCAACATCTTGGTGAACACGAAACTCCTTTAGTAGGCTTAAACACGGTCTTTTAGACAAACGCAAGTGAAATTCTGATACCCATCTTCTTCCCTGTCTGTCCTTAGATTACCTATTAAATTTTTATCTCTTAACTGGAGGTTATTCACTATCAGTAAATCATTGTGCTTGCGTACATTGATAATGGCTCTACCGTGATTATATTAGCCACTGAATGTACCCTTCAGAATACTGTTACATTCTACCGTCTTCACCTATAATGTAGGGTGTTCCTATTCTACCGCTAACACCCTATTCTACCGCTAAAATCACCCAGTGTTACCCAGGGAGAGGGTATGAGCGGCAAGTTTTCCACGATGAACTGGATTGTAATAAGTCGAGCCTTCCGATGGTATAAGTTGAAAACTCCGCCACTTAGCCATCGTTACCCATATTTGTCTTACATCATCAGTATTCACATTAAGCAAGCCATTTGCCAAGTACATCTTTAATAACATTTCCTCCATGGTGATGCCCTGCGCTACATACATCTGTTTAATTAAACGTCAAACCCTGGTACATTTGAATTAAAATACCTCTTTGATTCTTGAATAAAGAACACATCAAATTCCATTACAACTTTCAGAATGTGTTGATCCTCCAATTAGTCCTTCAAACCTACAATATTCCAACAGCAAATTTTCAGTTCAATCATATTTTGCCCATTACACAGAAGAAAAAAAAAACGAGGACTGAATCTATCAATAACCAGACCGTCACGAAACAAAATACGATTTTTCCTGTCGTAAATTACAACTTTAGAGTTTGACATCTTTGTCTCTTTCTTCACTTGCTCTATTCCTGAGAGGGGAAATTCTTTTCTTATGCGTAGGTGTAAATCTATTTTTTTTTCTTCTTTATTTAATGTACAGTTTTGAAAAGAGTACTCTTGCACTCGTCAAATACTTTGCTATTGCAATAATGCAATCACTGTTTCTGATCCCTTACCGTGAAGTGAATAGTTCTCTCTCTCTCTCTCTCTCTCTCTCTCTCTCTCTCTCTCTTCTCTCTCTCTCATTTGGTTGCCCCAAACGACGTATTTCCCATTCTTCTGTAATTGAAGGGATCCGAATAGCCAGCTACCAATATCTCCTTCACCTTGTCCTTATCTGCTAGTTCAGAGTTGTCTTCTTCTTCTCCCTTTACACATGTTATTACCAGATTATAGTTCCACTCCTTTCCATCCATAGACTCTATAAACAGCTATTGATTGTGGATGATTACAAATGCATCATCGAGCTTGTCTGGTAGATATGCTACCTCTTTTTTAAGTTCCCGAATTTTTTTTCAAATTCTTCTCTGAGCTTTAT
>NC_061091.1:37178967-37236467 GCF_015104395.2 Macrobrachium nipponense
ACTTCGGTTCGAAGAATACAACAGATATCATATAAAAGTGTAATCTGAAATGATGGCTTATCCCACACGAACCCCTGTTCTTCTAAACTAAATTCAAATACTGACAAAAGGAGAAGTTTCTTTATTCCATTTCCCAGTTCAGATTTCAAGGCACCCAGCAGAAAACCTCTCTTGAATAGGAGTCGAAAAGTTGGGTCCTTGCCACGTCTGGAAATAAAAGATATACGGCATTATGCACTATGGCATTGTTCTGTTGTAGTTACAAACTACACTTGACAAATGAACAACACATAAAACAAAAACTAACCAACTGAGTGCAAAGAATACACTATGTTAGCTCTGGTGCGTTGTTGACACGGGTTGGAATAGTAATTAAATATTTCCCACAAGAGAGACAAAAAAATATTGCCTTTGAATCCACAGGATCTTTTTTTGTTTCATCTCGTTTTTTTCCATTGGAAACGGCAAAACAAATTAATATTTCATCATGATTAGTGACTGTTTTCGTTCAGTGTATGACAAAATCTTTTTGAATATGTAGATTACCACGAGTTTTTTTTTCTTTTATTCTTTTTTAAGTTCCTGCCCGTAATCTTAATCAGAATATGATATTGATCGCTTACGCTTCATCCTTCAGTTCTCTTTGTTAAAGTTGTTAACCCTATACGGTGATTTTCTTATCAAAACCATTCATTATGTAGTGCATTATGAATTTCAAGTACCAGCTCTTGCGTTATAAGTAAAATTGCATGATTATACCTTATGGCAAGTATTCAGATAATGCATTGCGTAATACCTAATATTAAACCGTTACCTCAACTTTCTCCTCGTGGCAGAAGAATAAGCAGAGCTGTGTCACGTATTCCAAACAAGCCATCACCCACAAGCACGTGTAATTACGAAATTACTTGGGGTTATGTATCACAATGAATTGCTTTCTATATAAACACCAATTTTATGGTGTATTTAAAGGGGGTCATCGCTAATGGCCAGGGGTCTTTGGATATAGTTATTTATATGGAATTTGCGCTCTAAATAGAACTGTATTTCAATCAAAACTGGTCAGTAATTATTCTAATAATTCATTAATTCCTTCAACTAAACAAGGAACATTTTTGTATAAAATACCGTAGTTTTCATTAAAAGATTACGTCTTTTAAGTTAAGTCATGTAATTCTGTTCTCATAGATAAATAGGAACATTAAATATAAAGCCTTAATTTCTTTATTTGTTTTAATACAATAAAATCTCTTTAGATGCCTAAATAAATCATGCAATTTGTTGATCAAAAAGAACAAATTAAAGCACTAGATAAACATGAGTTTCTAGAATAACATGTTAGAAATTTAATAGAAGCCTATTTCAGACAATGCTTACTAACCACATTAGAATATTCTAACAGATCTTTCATGCTGAACAGAGTCACCTGAAAGAGAGGCAAAATTAAAATAAATTAACCTATAGAAAAAGGAAACACAAAACTGCTTGCCGTATTGGACCACTCTCCAAATAGATTTCCGAGGACAACCTAGTTATAAACTGCCTATCTCAGTCATATCTCAGATATGCATTTTATAACTTTCGGTTGTCCTTGGAAATCTTTTTGGTGAGTGGTCCGATACAAAAAAAGTTTTGCTTTTCCTTTCTATATATGTAAATTTCTTTTAATTTTGTCTCTCTTTCAGACGACTCTGTTCAGCATGAATGATCTGTTAGATTATTTTAATGAGCTTAATATCATTATCTGAAATAAGCCTCTATTAAATTTTTTAGATTTTATTCTAGAAACTCGTGTTTATCTAGTTCTTTAATTTTTTTTTTTTTACGATATTGCACGATTTATATAGACATCTAAAGAGATTTTATTGTGTTAAAGCAAATAAAGAAATTACCTTTAGACATTATACAGTGGACAGTGTGCAAATATTTAACCTACCAAAATATTTCCATTCACGAGTACTATAATGGTTTTTTAATAATGAAATCCCAATGCTCGAACGAATTTTGTGCTGTTTCTTTTTGTGTTCCTTTTGCTTTCTTTCTCTGAAAAGTATCTTAAGAAGTATTTATATCTCTAATCTATCTTATTACATTTAAGGAGCATCGAAGATAATGTCTGTTCGTTTTTCTGTGAGTTGCTTTATTTATTTCTTTTTTTCTTGAGAGGGACCGGGTAGCCTATCACAGTCTTCCTATTCTACTGGATGGTTTTTATAGTATGGGTTCCAGGTTGCTTCCTGGTTTCTAGTAGCACACTCTTCTGCATGAGTCCTGGAGCTGCTTCAGCATCTAGTTTTTCCACGTTCCTTTTTGAGGATCTTTTGATCGTGCCTCGTGCTCCTAAGATTATGGATACAATTTCCACTGGCATAACCCGTACCCTTCTTATTTCTATTTTCAGGTCTTGATACCTATCACTTTTTCACAGGAGAATGACAAACAGAATAGAAGAATGGCAAGACAAACAAATGCACTGACAGTACATGAGGCAAACAAAAGAACTGGCCAGCGATGAAACATGGCTATGGCTACTGAGGGGAGAACTCAAGATGGAAACAAAAGGAATGTTAAAAGCAGCGCAAGATCAAGGCCTAAGAACTAGCTATGTTAAAAAAAACAATAGATGTAAATAACATCTCACCATATGCAGGAAATGCAATATAAAAAACGAGTCCATAAACCACATAGCTAGCGAATGTCCAGTACTTGCACAGAAACAGTACAAAACGAGGCATGATTTTGTAGCAAAAGCCCATACAAGACACACCAGCTAGCTTGCAGTAATGAGTGGTGCGAACACTAACCTGAGGGAGTGATAGATATGATATCGGTACAGGTAGGGCGATACATGCTACTAGACCAGGCGTGACGTTCATTGACAAAATAAAAAGTATCACTCATTGATGTCACAATACCATGGGACACCAGAGTAGATGAGAGAAAAAGAAAAGAATTATTATATTATTATTATTTTATTATTATTATTATTATTATTATTTTTGTTTTTTTTTTTTTTTTGTTTTTTTTTTTTTTGCTATCAAAGTCCTCCAATTCGACTGGGTGGTATTTATAGTGTGGGGTTCCGGGTTGCATCCTGCCTCCTTAGGAGTCCATCACTTTTCTTACTATGTGCCGTTTTTTCTAGGATCACACTCTTCTGCATGAGGCCCCGGAGCTACTTCAGCCTCTAGTTTTTTCTAGATTCCTTTTCAGGGATCTTGGGATCGTGCCTAGTGCTCCTATGATTATGGGTACGATTTCCACTGGCATATCCCATATCCTTCTTATTTCTATTTTCAGATCTTGATACTTATCCATTTTTTCCCTCTCTTTTCTCTTCAAACTCTGGTGTCCCATGGTATTGCGACATCAATCAGTGATACTTTCTTCTTGACTTTGTCAATCAACGTCACGTCTGGTCTGTTTGCACGTATCACCCTACCCGTCCTGATACCATAGCCCTGAGGATCTTTGCCTGATCGTTTTCTATCACTCCCTCAGGTTGGTGCTCGTACCACTTATTACTGCAAGGTAGCTGATGTTTCTTGCACAGGCTCCAGTGGACGGCTTTTGCCACTGAATCATGCCTCATTTTGTACTGGTTCTGTGCAAGTGCCGGCATTTGCTTGCTATGTGGTTTATGGTTTCATTTTTCGTATTGCACTTCCTACATATGGGAGAGATGTTATTTCCATCTATCGTTCTTTGAACATATCTGGTTCTTAGGGCCTGATCTTGTGCCGCTGTTATCATTCCTTCAGTTTCCTTCTTTAGCTCTCCCCTCTTGTAGGCCATTGCCAATTCGTCATCGCCGGCTAGTTTCTTTAGTCTGTCTCATGTATTGTCGTGCATTGGTTTGTTGTGCCAGTCCTCTGTTCTGTCTGTCATTCTCCTGTCTCTGTATATTTTTCTGAGTCTTCGTCTACTTTTATTAGTCCTTCTTCCCATGCACCTTTCTTTAGCCACTCGTCTTCACTGGTTTTCAGATATTGCCCCAGTGGCTCTGTTCTCTCGTTGTTGACAGCAGTCCTCTATACTTAGTAGTCCTCTCTCCCATCCTTCCTTTCGTGTTATGTATAGCCTGTCGTATTTGCTCTTGGGTGTAGTGCTTTGTGTATTGTCATATGTTTCCTGGTTTTCTGATCTATGCTGCGGAGTTCTGCCTTCGTCCATTCCACTATTCCTGCGGCTGTATCTGATTACTGGCACTGCCCATGTGTTTATGGCTTTTATCATATTTCCGGCGTTGAGTTTTGACTTGAGTATCGCCTTGAGTCTCTGCATATATTGTTTCTTTCCTGATCGTGTCCTTCATCTCTGTTTTTATAATCCCTCCTTCCTATTCCCAGGTATTTGTTATCCTGTCTCATCTAGGTGTTTGATGTTTGCTCCCATCTGGTAGCTTTATCCTTCAGTTCTCGTTACTTTGCTTTTTGTATGTTGACTAAGGCACATTTTTTCTATTCCAAACTCCATCCTGATGTCCCCAGATACAATCATTACAGTCTGGATTAGGGTATCTATTTCCTTGATGCTCTTACCATACAGCTTGATGTCGTCCATGAACATCAGATGGTTGATTCTGTTGCCTCTTTTCTTGAGTTGGTACCCGGCATCCATCTTCTGTAGTACTTTTGTCATGGGATTCATGGCCACTACGAAGAGTAGTGGGGACAGTGAGTCGCCCTGGAAGATCCCTCTCCTGATATTAACCTCTGCTAGTCTTATTCCAGAGCTTGTAAGTATTGTATTCCAGTTGCGCATTGTATTTTTTGAGAAGCTGATGGTGTTTTCCTCTCGCCCCATATATTTTCAGGCATTCTATTAGC
The DNA here is from genome assembly GCF_015104395.2 of Macrobrachium nipponense. Taxonomy (NCBI): domain Eukaryota; kingdom Metazoa; phylum Arthropoda; class Malacostraca; order Decapoda; family Palaemonidae; genus Macrobrachium; species Macrobrachium nipponense. The sequence continues at coordinate 37,183,797 of NC_061091.1, forward strand.
CATGTGTGTGGTATCATGTCGAAGGCTTTCTTATAGTCTATCCATGCCCATGCGTTAGGTTGGGTTTTCCTTCTCCTACTGTTTCTTCATTACCATTTTGTCTATCAGGAGCTGGTCTTTTGTGCCCCTACACTTCCTTCTGCAGCCTTTCTGTTGGTGGGGGATGGTGTTTTGTCTCCTCTAGTAATTGTATAGCCTTTCACTGATGATACCTGTTAGTAACTTCCACATTATTGGTAGGCAGGTGATAGCCTGTAGTTACTTCTATATTTCCCTTACTCTTGTCTTTTTGTACTAAGGATGTTCTTCCTGTGGTCATCCATTTGGGTGCATGGTGATTTGAGATACAATGCTGGAGTTGTTCTGCTATTCGTGGGTGTTAGGGCCTTGAAGTTTTTGGAGCCAGTATCCATGGACTTCATGCAGGACCTGGGGCTTTCCAGTTTGGCATTTTCTTTTAGTTGGTGTGCTGACTGTGTCTGTCGTGATGTCTGTGAATCTTTGTTTTATTCTCCCTGTTTCTTCTTCCTTGACTTCCTGGAGCCATGTTGCATATTTGTTGTGTGATACCGGATTGCTCCATATGTTTTCCCAGAGTCTCTTACTTGGTTCGGCTTCAGGAATTTCTGGGTGGTTGTCTTCCCCTCTTAGTTGGCTGTATAGTCTTTTCTGGTTGGTTCCGAATAGTTTGTTCTGTTGGTATCCCTTATTCCTGTTCATGTACCGTTGGATCTTATGTGCTTTTGGCCTTAAGCCTGTTTTACATCTTCTATTGTGTTAAGTTCCCCGTCCCCTTCTTGTACTTTGTATTTCTCGTTGAGTTCCTCCTTGTTTTCTTGCTTCTTAGCCTTTTTTCTGCCATCTCTTTCAGTTTACTCAAGTCAGATCTCATCACCATGATTTGCTTTTCCAGGCGCCTTTTCCAAGGAGGTTGCTGTTTTGGTTTCTGTTGTGTTCTGCTACTAATCTTGCTCCTGCATATACCAAGTTATTTGTTTCTGTGATACTGGTGGTGTGTATTATGCCCATTATTTCATTGACCTCACTTGTTTTCTCCCTTAATTTCTTGGTGTTGTAGGCTTTTATGGAGGGGATCTTTGTTCTCTCTGTATCTGGCTCCATCCATTGTCTAATCTTTTCTACCCATTCCGTCCTCTCTGTTACTTCGTCGGTGTTTCTTCGTGTGTCGTTGTTTGATACCTCATCCTCCTGTCGTCGTTCTGTGGTCATCGTCTTTCTCAGTTTCCGTCTTCGTGTAAGTTCCGTGTGACATTTCCCTTTTTTTCCAGTTCTTCTCTTTCTGTTGGGGGATAGAGCCAGTTGTTTTTCTTTAAGTTCCTTACTTGGTCTGCCAGCCTCTGCTCTGTTTGGGGGGTGTTATTCCTCTCATTCCAGATGTTGACCATTCTTCTTCTATATCCTCTCTCCGTCGGGTTGCTTCTGATGTAGCATCTCCATATTTCCTTATTTTCTTCTCTTGTCCATTTCTTCCTTTTTGCTTCTGTAGCTCCAATCTCAGGCTGTTGATTATTGTCGTTGTGGTGATCAGTTGATGGATGACGACCTCCAAGTACCTGACCGTCTTCCCCTTCAATTGGGTTGAATACCTGGTTGCCGGACGAAGCTCCTCTGTTGCCAGAGGTTCCATTTACGTCGTTGTCGTTTATTCCTTCATTTCTTTCCATCATTACTGAGTTTTGCTATTTAACCCATAGCTGGACCCTGGCAACAAACTGTGGTACCAGATGAGGTTGTATACCTCTGTTTTTACTCTGCTCACAAGGCAAAGACCAGCAGACAATTGTTAATTGGTAATAATGTTTGTCCGTCGGACATTGTTCGACCGTGTGAACGCACCTTTAGTAGACACCCCATGGATGTTCGCAGATGCAACAAGATATGTTTCAATTGGTAAATGATCGCTCACAACTAACAATTGATACTGCAGCGGTCAGCAGTATCTGAAGGTCAACTCGAATGTTTAGGAAAACACTTTCATCCCCACATAGTACAATGAAACAAAGTAATTCCTGTGGATTAGTTATCAGAACATCATCTCGTCTTTTAAGCAGCATTCTTCACCATCCCAGCTATCAAGGTTATGTAGAATTTTCATAACATCCTAAGAGCAAAATGCAAATGTTGTAAGAATAGGTTCAGAATAACAAGTATCATGGAGAGGAACATCCTCAACTAATTGCATAGCTTCAAAAGCTCAATGAAGCAGTTCATCCTTCTCCCTAAAGCTAGTAGTTGAGGAATGGAATATGAGCGAAACCCAAAGGCAGATGATACCAACTTGGTCCACCACAGATGAGGCCGAGTAATTCCTTCAAGTTTCCTCTTTTCAGAATTATTGTAATTTCTCTCAGTTATATGATAAATTCTATTTGCACCATGGCGAGACTCCAGAAAAATGGTATAATTTTCACATGAACGATATCTTGGTCATGTGTTGAATTTAGTCTGTTTGCCATGGTAAGCTTGGCTCTAGATTTCACAAAACCGTTTTCCCAATGGTGGCATTAGGAATAAACTGTACTAATTGACAGATATATCCATCTCAATGGTGCAACAATCAGAAGTGTCTATACTTTCACAGACTTGGACTTGATAATAGCGGGACAAATCTGTGAATATGAGGTCTAATCCATTACAAGAAATATATCATGGTTCCTCAATTAGCTGGACAAAATTGGAGGATACACAGAACTCATGAGCAGACAGGCCACTCGCTGTGTTTTGTATTGCAGCCTCCACTAATAACAAATGAGGGTTTTGAACCCTGGGACTGAGGCATAATAATATTCTCCATGAGTGAGTCATATATATTACTGTCGATATTTGGGTTACGGTAAACAGAAAATATGTATCCATTGTAGAACTTGCTGAAAATCTTAAAGAACTTCATGGCAACTACCACAAGTTTTTCTTCCAATAAACAGGTCATCCGGAATTAGTGTGTACAGCCGTACCTTGCACTTATGGGATGTTACAATGGTAAATAAAATCGTGGTCATCAAAATCTGGGATTAAAAAATCAAACTTTGACTTGTTAGTATAATAGATTCACATCAACCGTGAATCTGTTGTCTAGGCCCTTCCCTTACGACGCTCCTGATTGACTGTTGATAAGCCAGCCACAGGGCTGGGAACTCTCTGTCTCTCTGGAGAGTTCACATAGGCAGCATCTTCTTTCCAACCTCTCCTGAGGGATATGTCTTTGAAAAATTATGACTTTCATTACACCTCAGTTTCATCTGCAGCATAGGAGTGCTCCCCAATTTCATCACTAAACATATTCAAGCCAATGATTTCAGAATTATAATGATATATAAGAATTATGTGCTTTAGTAAACTTAATGCTAAAATAGTTATAATAATGAAATAAACATGAAATTCTTTATATGAAATATATTCTTTAATTCCTTACATGAGATCGCAGTGCATTCATCATTTATCATCTTGCGTTTCTTGCAGTTTAATAGCTTAAATGTCATGGAAGACAATGCTATCAAAAAAATTATAGGTAGAGCTATCAATATGAAAATAACAAGCAAAAGATTAAGAATATTAATCTTTCTCTTATCTTCGTGTAGTCACGTCCTGCTCACGTGATCACTCGATAACGTCACGAAAGGGCCCCGATAGAAGAAGGTTTAGGAGGGAAAAGAGTATATTAAGACTTCATTAACATCACTATCATTATCACCATAACCCTTTCAAATCCTTTAGTGGAAATCTCTATATAAAAAAATCGTTACTTAGATATTGATACCTTATGGAGGACATTCATTCATCCCATTGATTTTTCTTTCTCAACAATCAGTCCTCCTATATCCTCCTATATTTCATTATTCCTTTTTATTATATTTTGCGATTTCCTTCATAATTCTTATATCATTAAAATTCTTATATCATTAGAATTCTTAAATCATTGGCTTGTCGATGTTTAGTGATGCAACTGGGAAACTATACTTTTCTGCTTGTAAAACTGAGGTGTAATGAAAGTTATTAATTTTGAAAGACGTATCCGGGGGTAGGAACGTAGATTTTCCCTATATGAACTCTCGAGAGAGACTGAGAGTTTCCAGCTCTGTGATTGGCTTATCAACAGCCAATCAGGAGCGTCGTAAGGAACGGCGCTGGGCATGAGATGCACAGGTGATTTGAATCTATTATAATTACAAGTATCTGAGATAAAAAAAACATCAAATTATATTACGGGCACAAGTCTGGAGATCGAAAAACTTTGACTTTACGCCCCGACTATTTGAGTAAAGCACTATGCAATTTATTTCACAGTAAAGAGTAGTAGGTCCAGGGTTCAGCTCAATGTCTCCCGAAAGTGTCAAGAGTAGCACATAAAATTAGTAGCAAAACTAATAAACAAGCTTATAACAATAACAACATAATCATTCAAATAGATATTTATCTATTTCATTTTCACATATATTTTGTACATCATTCACCTTTTATCGGACTTGAAATATCTTTTGATAATTAACCGTTAAGGTGAAGCACGCAATTTACCGAAAGTTGGATTGTGCCTTTGTGAATTAAATCAATTAGGACGACGAATACGTTTGTCATGTCTCCAAATGAGTTCCGACAAGTAGTTAAAACCTGTCTGCATATTTCAAATTCTAAAATGCGTCATCTTGTCATTGGAAATTACATATAATAAAGGTTGAAAAAATAAAGCAATGTAGAACAAACTCTAGGACTTTCAATATAAGATAAAGGAAATTAACTGCCAAATCCCCTATTCCTAGGTTACCACTCGTCTCAAAGGACCTCATGAGCATAGGCAATTACTGTCATACGTACCCGAAGGTTCTGTCACCATACAGAATGTCTTCGTAACAAAGGATTTGCACGAATGAGTCTCTCTGAATGGCCTATTGTGCAGTCCTGAGAATAATGACAGACATTTAACCAACGAGAACCAGTTAGTGGAATAGAAGGATAATGTGATGCTACTGCCTTTGGCATCTAATGAAGATTAATGGCAAAAGTTCAAGACAGCCAAGAAAACTGATTTTGTCAATGAAGGCGAACATTGCTTTAAAGGAAGAGCGTGAAATAATAATGTTTGAAGTCATGGCTTCGTAAAAAACAATGTTATTATTATTATTATTATTATTATTATTTTATTATTATTATTATTATTATTATTATTATTATTATTATTATTCTGTTAAAAAGGATGGCTGCATCGCACTAATCAATCGTAAGGCTCAATTTTCCTTATGACTCGTTTCTCCCCTGTGTTACGATTGGTCAACAATCTATTAACAGCATTTACACGGCAGTTTTATTCCCTATGCAAGTGCAAATATGGAAATACAGTGGGATTATTATTATCATTATCGTTACTGAGCATCCGTAAGTTAACTTCTTTGCTTAAGGCTTTCAGGAGATTTTTCATGGATAACTACAAGTTTTAAGCTAAACTAGAACAAGTAAGAAATGCGCCGAAGTTTCTTTGACGCAATCGAGTTTCCCGTACAGGAATGTTATATAAAACTCTCAGCCGCGGCCTATGAAACTTTCAGGTTAATGGTAGATATGCAAAATTAGCTCTGGATTTAGATACCGTTATTTGGGACTTTTTCTTCTGGAGTTCTATGGAGCAGTTTTACTGATTGTACTGAGAGTTTCAGAATACTATTTTAATTAGTCGTTGAGGAACTGTATTTCGTAGTTTCATTGCTCTATGCATATGGTTGTCGTCTTGTCATCTTTGTACTTGCACTGAGGCATCAATTTATTCTGCACCGATTCAGTACGAAGTTCGCAAAGGCTCTCTTTTGATCTCCCGTAACGGGCTGTCTTGATTTGCTTCATTTTCTTCCTGAACATTAAATTGAATCAAGTTAAATATTACGTTGTTTTAAATATGATAATAATCCATAAAGTGAAATTTATCCACCTACTCACGGAAGAGCACTGATTGGATATGCCCTGCTGTGTCGAATCTTTGGATTGAAAATCAGAATACGGAAGTGATTCTCGCAACCTTATTTGAACCTCGAACTCGTCACAAGCTTTTCGAAACGATTTACTTGCTGATTAAATGTGTCCAATTTCAAAACATCCCCTCTTCACTTTACTCATTTGGAACAATGTAGAGACACATGAACTGCTTAAGAGACAAAAAGTTGGGCTTTAGAAGCATATTGCTGTTCGTGCTTAGTGTTAGAGAAATAGTAGTATTATTTGTAAATCGTACAAACATTACACCACGAATGCAACACTTGAAAATAGTTTATATTTGTGCGATAGTAAATTACAGGATGGGCGCGAAGAGAAAGGCCTTGCTCATACAGCTTTAACTATTTCGTTAATTTATACAGGTAGCGTGATCGGTCAAAAGTTTGGTTATTGCTGGGAATAATTATGCTTTGTAAGGTATAAAATTTCATGGAACATAAAAAGACTATTATCCTTAGTGACATCTGATCTCCCACAAAGTGAGGCTATATTTCATTTGCAATGAACGAATAATATAAAAGTAAAGAAAATACGACACAATCTAAGAGGCCTGGTTGAAATAATTAGCTGCCCTCCATTAAAAGCTCGTTTTCTAGATGAATAAACAAAGCCGGGAAACAGTAAATCTTCCGCCCACCGAGTGAGCCTCCCTCGCCTCTCGGTAAAGATTATGTTCAGACCCAAGAGATAGACATGAATGTCGAGCAGGGTTTACTTACTGCCACTAATTTGTTTCAACAAAATAAGATGCTCTCAAATACAGGATCAACAACGGCTTATATGTATTATATAACCATTAATATTCTCATGTACAAAACGAAATGTAATGGGGGATTGTTTTTAAGCTAAAAAAAAGTCAGTTACATTTGATACACATGGATATTGCGGAATGCAATTTTTCAGCATCTATAGTATACTACAATGAATATGGAAACAGAAATTTCTTGGCTTGCTTGCTTGAAAAACATATTTCTATAAAACCGTTTCCAATAAGCATTTTGGAATAATTAAATCCATTTCTGTTTTGATGTAACTGTCACGATAAGATTATTTAGAGGAATGCTTAATTATTGAAATTTGTTGGTTTGTATATTAAAGATTGTATTGTCAGTGGTTTATTTACTGTGATCTATTGTTTCTGTATACATCCTTGAAAGCTTCCCAGTTGATCTTATTCCTTGGAAGCACACTATTTTTATATGTGGAGGATTACTCTATGTATATAACTGTGGATGAATAATAGGCTAAAATATCCTCGAGTTCACAAGACTTATTCTTTCATTTTCCCTCCCTTGCAGTGTAGATTGCTTGAACTAAAAATTGCTTCCAGCGTTATTATGAAATTAGCATTCATGTGAGTCTGGTTATTACTCCCATTTTGAATTACTTGGGTTTCCGCCAGTATTGCGTTTCAACATTACAAATAAGGTACTTGCGTAAATGGCATTTTTAAATAAAATAGCAGGTTCCCAAATGATATTAATTCTGACGTTTAAAAACTTTTCATTCTTTTTTGTTTTTAGTAAACGCTGGCCTGCCTTTTCAGTCTATCAGCGATATCCCGAAAATAGTAAGATTATCGCAGTGGAGGGCAGCTGGGAAAGGATTAACATTTTTATTTGATGATTCTAATGAGTGGCAGGTAGCGTCAAGTCATGGGTAATAAGAGTAAGATAAAAGAGGGAATATTTTTTATCGATGTAAATAAATTTTTAAGATCTGACCAGATGCCATGTAATCACAGTATTTAGGAAACCCACGAACAATTTGTCATATATCCATTTTTACCCTTACCATGCTAAACAAATTAAGGTGTCAACATTTTCCAGTATGTATCTTACAGCTCTTAGAATTTGTCGTCGTGAATTTTTTTAAGATGAGTTTAAAATTATTGATAAAATAGGAGATTCATTATAGTACCCTCCATAATTTTTTGAACTTTGTAAGAATAAAGCAAAAAAGACATTACAATCCAACCATTGCTAACAAAGAACTTAAGAATACTCTCTTTGTACCAATTCATCCTAATTTCATTCCTGCTGTACCCATTTAAAAACTATTGATATCAACTTAGTATTTATATATAATATTTTCAGAAATAGACTAATTAAGAATAGCCCGTCAAATTCGAACAATATTGTATATAGTATTTCTTGTAAAGAATGTAACCAAATTTATATAGGGAAAACATCGAAAGATCTTAAGTAACGCCTACAGTGCACAGTACAAGACGCACTGACGGCGCTACTCCTCTACTGGGATTATGTTGTTAGACCCTAAACTAAGTTATTGACTCGTCCTATGATTCTCTCAGATCACTGGTATATACATAAATATTTAATATTACATTTTTGAAGCTGGCATTGTGCTCCATCCACCTGGCTATTGCCAGTTAAATGAATTTGGAGTTCTACCATGGGCCAAAGGTGATCTCACGTCGTAATGATAAAAAGGCTTCAGTATAATGTCCTAAATATCCACATATATTCACTACACCATGTACGCTAACAAATTTCTTCCTTTTCTTCCCTTAACATGTAGCCTTCATCCATGCATTAATATTATATTAAAGTAACACAGACTCTCTCTCTCTCTCTCTCATTTGCAATTCCACATTAAATCAACCTGTAGAGAGTCATTAGCATTCGAGTTATTCCGTCTTACCTGAGTAAATTAGCTGATTAGTAACAGAAGCGAATTTCTCTCTTTATATTTATCTTCTCCAGCGGAAAGGAAATTGAAAGTCTCGTATGCGAACCTTGCTCTGCTGCACGAGGCGTTTTAGATTAATCTTTGCTCTTCGATTGGTCAAAGGATATAATCATCTTTTTTTTCCACGTACTGAGCAAACATCATGCAAATGTGACTATAATGAAATATAAACTATTGCCATTAATTTTAGCCAGGTGTACAGAGGAACTGAAGTCGGAAATTTTTAGGTATTGCCTTTTAAGTTCTCGTTAGCACAAAATTTATTTGTTGTTCAAAAGGATTATAAAATTCTATTTTTCCGTAAATCATAATGAATACTTGAGTTTTTCCGCAACATATTGCAGTTTCTCTCAGGAAGAATTTTCTTATAACTTTGATGCAGGTCATAAATAAATTTAATTAATATCTTAGTTGACACTAATAAGACAAGTCAGGAACTCCAGTTTTCTGCAAGGATGAAATGGAATCGCAATGAAGTCAAATATTGGAATGGTAAACCAACTCCTATAGGAGAGGTAATTTATGATGCTTATTCATAGTATCTTACATTAGTGCCAACTGCTTACCAGATGTACCTGTACATCATAAGATGCTGGCTCCACACCATCCAAGGATGTATGGTGGAAAAGTATCTACTCGTCTCCTCATTATGAAATGGGATTCCACCACCTCGGCTGTATCGATTTCAGAACTAAATTATCTGAAAACTGCTGCAGCTATAATGTAGTTCCACCTATGAAATTCATCAATGTATCCTGTAAAATAGGCAAGTAGATACATATAGGTACAGCCAGCAACAAAACCGGCGTCGCCCCGCCAAACCTGGCTTGGAGAGATCATGCCCTTCTTTCCCTGAAAGGTGGCCCACGTTCAAACAACCAGTACATATTTAGAATGGTTCGAATGGGAGGAGTAGAGAAATTACGGTAATCAGGCAAAGAAATGCAATAATGAATGAAATATATTTGGACAAAGAGATAAGAAAAGAGAAGAGAGAGAGAGAGAGAGAGAGAGAGAGAGAGAGAGAGAGAGACAGCTTTTATTCCTGTTTAGTTATTAATCTAATGGATATATTTGAGACCTTCTGATTTAAGAAATGTTATCGCATATATTTTGGAAAATGATAATTATGAAATCTTATCACATCGTATTGTTGTAAATCGTTATATTTTCTATATAAAGAAAAGCCTTAAATATTATTGGAACTGACTATTCATATTAATATTATTCTGACGGAAATGTCCTTCTTTTTCATTATCCTATAGCAGTTCTCTCTCTCTCTCTCTCTCTCTCTCTCTCTCTCTCTCTCCTTGCACGATTGACGGCAATGATGCCTCACTGCTGGGGTGTCATCACAGGCCCAAATCATTGCAGAGGGATTTTGTTTAGCCAGCAATGAGCGCCTTCCCTCTGCTCATTGGCACTGCTCACCAAAAAAAAAAAAAAAAAAGAAATACTGTAGTTCTTGAAGTATCGCCCCAACTATGAATTTATATATATTCAGAATTTCTGAATATATATAAATTTAGAATTTCCTGACATGGTGTTTTATGCTTTTCAACTTCTTTTTGAACAATAACTTCTTTGTGGACGGTCCTCTGACAGCTTGTACTGTAGTTCTTGAAGCTTTGTATCGCTCCAACTCTGAATTTATATATATTCAGAATTTCTGAATATATATAAACTTAGAATTTCCTGACATGGTGTTATATGCTTTTCAACTTCTTGAACAATAACTTGTTTGTGGACGGTCCTCTGACAACTTGTACTATGTTGTTTTCACATTTTGAAGGGTTCCATGTATATACCAGACATTTGGTTTTCTCCAAAAACTTGTTTTTATTCCTTGTTGTGTTTGAGGGCAGACTCTCTCGTGGAGGGTGAGGAAAAGAGCTTGAAGCGGAAGGTTGGTTTGAGAATCTGCCGGATGCTTCGACTCGTCTCTTCTCGATTTCGAAGTCTTCCTCCTTCCTTGGAGACAGACGGAGACAGTGTGTTCGTTCGTTCGTCCTCTTCCATGTGTGTCTTGAAGGGCGCTTTCCCGTTAGGATTCTTGAGAACTTTGGAAGCCTTTCATACTCTTGAGTTCCGCCACCTTAAGTTCACACTGGAGTCGACGCTTTTCCTTCGTGAGGTCTTCCACTTCTTCAGCAGGCACTAGAACCTGAGCTCAAGGTCTTTCCTCTCGGATTCGCGCTGCCTCGGTTGCATCATTTTGTTCCTGGATGAGCCTCGCCATCCGCGATGCTTATTCAGTCCTGAGCTGCTGGCTTTTTCCTTCTGTCGTAAGAGTTTCTCAGACCTTTGAAGAAGCTGGCAGTTTGCCTATGCTAACTGCATAGACAAATCCCTCACATAATTCATCGTTTTTCTGCCCAATTTCCTTTGTGTTGTACTTCATCTGGTGATTTTCTTCTGTGATCTTGAGGATCATGTTTTCCAGCTGTTGTTTCTCCCTCTTTATTGTTCTCTTTCTTCGGGAACAAAGTTTCAGCATAGAGGGAGTGATCCCTCTCGTCAGGCCTGCTGTTGCAACACCTATGAGTGATCTGTCCAATGCCTTCATAGTAGTCGATCTCTGCTGCAACTGACGATTTATTATGTCAAGTTCACCTGCTGGATGGTGTCTCGCAAGGCCTCAGTTCTCTAGATTAGTTCCTTTTCCTTGGGCTCTTCAGCTCCATCATCAGAGATCTACATCCTCACCAGTGAATAGGCCGCTACAGCAAACAAGATGACTATTCCTGCGTTAGACTTCTCTCAGTAAATCGCTGGACATGTGGACAACAACGTCCGAACAGCAGCTGCTGCCGAGGCCAGACAAGGCCATATTTTCTTGAAGCTGGAATCCATATCTGCAGAGGACATACCCAGTTCTTACACACACTCCTCTTTCTCGATTCTTCATTGAGTTTATATATAACACGAGAGATATTTCGATTTGTCAAAATATATCTGGAAGTATTTTGAAAGATTTGGATAATGTCTTAGGTCTCTTGGTGTTATAAATTGCTAAAATAATCTCTCTCTCTCCCTCTCTCTCTCTCATATATATATATATGTGTATATATATATATATATATATATATATATATATATATATATATATATATATATATATATATATATATATATATACATATATATAATATGTGTATATATATATATATATATATATATATATATATATATATATATATATATATATATATATATATATATATATATAGATATATACACAAATTCTCAGAGAGAGAGAGAGAGAGAGTATCTGCGATATTTTTCTTTGAGTTTATCATAATACACAAAGTAGACTATGCATAATATTAAAAGAAGATTGATTTGATTTGTAATATTTTTCTAAATCCATAAAATGGATGAGTTTGTCATATTATTCTATGTCATGTAATACTTATAGCAGAAAATATTCACGTACACCCAGTTTACAAAAGCAGTGTCTCTCCACCACGCCTGGCTCGGTGAGATCATGCCCTTCTTGCCCTGAAAGTAGCCCACGTTCAAACAGTCAGTACATAGCTAGAATGGTTCGAAAGGGAGGAGGGAAATCATGGTAATCAAGAAATGCAATATTGAATGAAATAAATATGGACAGAGAGAGAGAGAGATCTGACGGATATACTTGAGACCTTCTGCTTTAAGAAACATGTTATGATATATTTTTTTGGAAAATAATTATTATGAAATCTTATCACATCGTATTGCTTTTAATCGTTAAATATTGTTGGAACTGAATATTCATTTTAATATTATTCAGACGAAAAAATCCTTTTTAATCATCCTATAAGCAGTTCTCTCTCTCTCTCTCTCTCTCTCTCTCTCTCTCTCTCTCTCTCTCTCTCCTCTCTCTCATTCTGTTTTCCGTCTTATATCGCACTATTTAAATATTGACTATTTAAATATGTTATTTGGATGTGGCCAAGGATCACAAAGCCGTAAATGGCTACTCTACCAACTTGTGCTAGGCTTTATCTATTTTTGTCCTAGATTGACTGGACTATAATAACCTGTATTTCAAAATAATATACGAATTTGGTCACAAAGATATAATACACCAGGTTTTGTAACCGTGGGTTGTATAGGTCATCAAAGCATTAATTTTCCAAGGATATTATTTTATCAATTAATCTATGCTAAGAACACATTACTGGATATGCTAATCTAATATTACAGGATTTGTATTTATGGCATAACTTAGTTGAGTTACCAGTATTTGAGTGCGATGGGCCACTTGGCTCCACCCCTCACAACCATCTAGGCTACTTATAGAAAATATTTCAATTTGCTATATTTCTTATATTATAGAATATTTATTATATTATTTCCGAAACTATTTGTGAAAATAAATATGTGAAATGAAATGCAGTGAAATGTGTGCATAAGTGCATTAACATAATTATGGTAAGGTATAAAGTATGTAGGTGTTGCAAAATCGTATATTATTTAGTGTCTAAAATTATTTGGTGATAGTCTTTAGACCCAGTTAGATCGGTCATGTCTTAGCTAACAATCCCACCCAACTGCCATCCCCCCAAAACACCACCCTCCAGCTCACGCTTACTCACTCACTCCGCCTCTATTTGTGGGTTCAGCGGCTAATATCCAACACACCTTGTTGTTGTTCCCCCTCCCAGCTATTCAAGAAACCCACCACTTTCGATATCTCTTGTTCATTAGTCTTTTACATAGCTATGTTTTTATTTTTTGTAATAAAAGAATTGTAAAAATTTTGGAAAATATAATGACATATGAAATACTGTCATCTGAGAATTATTTTACATTCCAAAAAACATCCATCAGAACAATCTCATAATAACTGTAAGACATTGAAATCCCGAACATGAGGAGGTGCGGGGATAGAAGGATATTTATAATAGAGTGGGGCTTGAAGGTGATGGGGACAAGTGACATTGGGTGACCTTAATTTGAGTCTTCACGGGTTTGCTTATCAACATTTATAAGGTAATGATATTAATGCCTTTACTGATAGCACTTAATATCAATGATTCTAAGTCGCCATCACGACTGGCACATAGCGTTATAGGGTTACTGAGATCATCTTTGTATATCTGGTTAATGTCTGTAAGTATCGTTTACATTACGAATCCTGGTTTTCACACGAGGTAATGGGCCCCACAGTATTGCAACGTTTATAGGGAAAGCGGCAACAAACAAAGGCAACTCTGTTGAGCATATACCTCAAAGGATGCAAACACGACTGCCAAAACCACTGGCGTTATATACAGCACTTCCATGGCTGTGTGTGGCACGTAACCTCGTGTAAAAGCCAGGATTCATAACGTAAATGATAGTTACAGACATTAACCAGTTATACAAAGATGATCTCAGTAACCTTATAACGCTATGTGCCAGTCGTGATGGCGACTTAGAATCATCTATATTAACTGCTATCAGTAAAGTTATTTCTATCATTACCTTATAAATGTTGATAAGCGAACCGTCAAGACTTAAATTAAGTTCACCCAATGTCACCTGTCCCCCATCACCTTTAACCCCCACCTTCTATCTTCGCACCTCCTCATGCTCGGGATTTCAATGTCTTACAGTTATTATGAGATTGTTCTGGGATGGTTTTTGGAAGGTAAGATAATACTCGGATGACAGTATTTCATACGCAATATATTTTCCAAATGTTTAAAATTTGTCATTACAAAAAATAAAAACATGGCTATATAAAAGACTAATGAACAGGAGATATCGAAAGTTTCTAGAATAGCTTGAATAGTGGTGGTGGATGGGGGGAAGGGGGGTGGGGGCGATAGTTAGCTAAGACGTGATCGATCTGACCAGGTCTAAAGACTGGTCCCCAAATAAATTTTGAGACTAAATATAAAAGTGTACAGTTTTGCAACATCTACATAATTTATACCCCACTATCATTATTTTAATGCACCGATGCACACATTTCACTGCATTTCGTTTCACATAATTTATTTTCACAAATAGTTTCGGAAAAAATATAAATATTCTATAATATAAGAAATATATCAAATTGAAATACTTTTCATAAGTAGCCTAGATGGTTGTGAGGGGTGGAGCCAAGAGCCCATCACACTCAAATACTGGTAACTCAACTAAGTTATGCCATAAATACAAATCCTGTAATGTGTTATTAGCATAGATTAATTAATAAAATAATATCCTTACAAAACTGATGCTTTGATGACCTATACAACCCACGTCTACAAAACCTGGTGTGTAACATCTTTGTGACCAGATTCGTATATTTTTGGTAATACACGTAATTATAGTCCAGTTAATCAAGGGCAAAAACAGATACAGCCTAGCACAAGTTGGTTGAGTAGCCATCTGCGGTTCTGTGATCCTTGGCCACATACAAATAACATATCAAACATCTACCATTATTTAAATAGTCAATCCAGGCGATATAAAACAGAAAACAGAATGAGAGAGAGAGAGCTGTTTATTGGATAATTAAAAAGGACATTTTTGTCTTAATAATATTATTATTGTATGATGTAATCATAATGATTTATAATTGTATATTTTGTTTGTAACATTACATAATACAGAAAATTGATGTTAAACAAATTATGAATAATATTAGAAACAAGTTATTGCTCAAGGTGATGGTGTTTTGTTGGGGAATCAGGAGGTGGGCGAGGCGGCACCGGCCATCATTTCTGTGTGTCTGTTGACAGTTGTCAGTTGGCCTCCTAGCCGGGTGTGCAAATGTAGGCTGATTTCTGTTTTTGTTTATTTGTAGAGGTAATACGTCCAGAGTGTGCTGGCAGAGGTGTATGGCCAGCATTGCACCGGTTAAGCATGTGTGGGAGTTTGATATGGAGCGCCAAGGTGTAAGTTACTGTATTGATTAATCATATGTACTTATATTTATGATGGATTTGGAAATGTTATAGTGGGATATCCTGTATGTTTGTATTTGTAATGGAGTTAGTGTTATTGCTGTGTTAGGTACAATAGACTGCTTACATTTTATATTTGATTTTACGATATTGCTGTGTTGTTTTGCATATTTTATTAGGATTACATTTTAAGTGTCTGTTTACAATTTGGAGGTTTGTTTTAATTTGGAAACTTGTTTACAGGCTGAATGTTACTCAATAAAGTATTCATGTGGCACTTGGTGACTTTGTATCTACCCGATCCATACAATTCAGCACCTGCTACCCATGGTTGAGGGAACTTTGATTGGACATTCTACACATCCCTGCTAGTCAAGATGGATCGAGCCAAGACAGTGCGTACATCGGAGAGGAGGAAATTCAACCGAACCCTGAAACTGTTTGACGAGATTGTGAAGCAAGACGACTCCACAGAGATTTTGAAGCCTGCATTTGATGAGGTCTGTGACGCCTATAAGAGGTTAGAAAAGGCTAGTGATGATTTCATTTCATGCATTGATGAGTCTCATGAGAATTATGTTAGCCTATTAGAATCGGCTGAGGATTATGTAATTGAAGTTTATAGGTTGAAATGTAAGGCACATTCTCAAATACTTGCGCAAATAGACTGAAAAGGGTAAGCAAAAAACAGATAACACAAAGTTTATAGTTAGAAGCTTGAACCTCCTAGATTTGATGGACAAATAAGACTGTACCCATCCTTTAGAAAGGACTTTGACAGATTAATGATTAAGAACTATGGGGAGGATCCATATGTCCTTAAGCAGTGTTTGTTAGGCGAAGCCTTGAAAGTGGTACTTGGGGTTGTTGATGATTTCCATAAGATGATGGCCAGACTTGATGAAAAATTTGGAAATGTAAGAAAGGTGGTGGACTCTGTTTTGTGTGAGATAAGAGCCCTTAAGCCTGTGCCAGAAGGCAACAACAAAAAACATGTGTAATTGGTGAATACTGTGGAGAGGGGATGGCTTGATATGTGTAAGCTAGATCTTAAATCAGAAATGAATAACACTACTGTAATTAACTTAGTAGAATTGCTCTTACCCCCAACATTGAAAAGGGAATGGGTTTTAAAAGCTAGTGAGTCCCAAAGTGAGAAGGAATTTGGAAAATTATTAGAATTTTTAGAAAAAGAAAGGATGGTAATAGAGTATGTGCAGGAAGGAGTGAGGTCAAGTACAACCACTGATAGGGCAGCAGTGCACAGTGCGACTCATGAGAATCACTGTTATTCAGATAATTTGAATGAAGCAATTAAGCAGTTAAGAGAAAACCAAGAGTCACAACAACAGCAATTAAATGAATGTATTGTAAACATGAACCAAATTGCTTCAAACTTATCAAATCAAGCTAGGAGTAGACCTAACATGTCACCTAACATTAATAAGGACTGTTGGTTTCATGGTACAGGTTCCCATAGCATTGTGGATTGTTCAGGGTTTCAGCACTTGGATAATAAATCTAAATATGAGCTGTTAAAAAGCAATAGAGTATGCTTCATCTGCTTATGAAAGGGACATGTCAGTAGTGACTGTTTGAACAGAGAGTTATGTCATATTAAAGATCAAAATAATAAAGTATGCGGCAGACCTCGCCACCCTATTCTCCATTCTTTGTGCAAAATTATTTCACCAGTCGAGTACAGGGATCAAATAACTTATTGTCGAGGGAGGGAGTATTGTTGATGATTGGACATATGCAGAGTAAAGGGCAAAAGGTGGCAACATTGTGGGATCCGGGTTCAAATTGAACCATGATTACGCATCGGATGGCAAACAAGTTGGGTTTGAGAGGTAAAGATGTAAGTCTCACTGTAGCTAAAGTTGGAAATAGCACTGAGCTGTTTGACAGTAAAGTTTATAATGTGCCAATTACTGATTTGACTGGTACTGAATGGACTATTGAAGCCAGACTCAGTTTCTACCCCTTTGAGAATTGTGTTCAACTCTTCTTCCTCTTACCTTGGTCACGTACTTAATGATTACTTTGCAAAGGGCCCTGATGTGCTAAACAACATGATTGCTATACTGATACGTTTTAGGCAACATGCTGTGGCCCTCGTAGCAGATATTAAGAAAATGTACAACATACTCATAGGTTTTTGTGGCGGGACTTAGAAACTGACAGAGAGCCAGATCACTATGTGCTTACTACTGTGACCTTTGGTGATAGACCTAGTGGCATAATAGCAATGATGGCCTTACGTAAAACCACCGAGATGGATGAATCCTTTCCCCCAACTGCAGAGTTGATCAATCGCAACTCGTATGTTGATGATATACTGTCAAGTGTATCGTCAGTTGAAAGGGCTAAGAGAAGTATTGTAGAAGCTAATGCAATATTATCTCGGGGAGGATTTCAGATCAAGCACTGGGTTATGTCAGGTGAGAGTCCAGAAGATATTTTTCTTAACATCTTGAAAACTGATAAGGAAAAGGTACTGGGGTTGAACTGGAATCCTAAGGAGGACCTGTTTTTCTATGTGATAAAGATAAATTTCTCTAAGAAAGTAAAAAATATTCGAATGGAGCCACCCATAAAGAAATCAGAAATCGATGAGAAACTCCCAAATACGTTAAATCGAAGGATGGTACTCAGTCAAACTGCTTCGGTACATGATCCCCTTGGGTTCATTGTACCATTCACCTTGAAAGCAAAGTTGCTTATGCGCGATTTACTAACCACCATCAGTGAAAATGAGCGAAGATTAGATTGGGATGAAGCAATGCCACAGTATATGTATGAAAGATGGAGAAAGTTATTTAAAGAAATGTATGAGTTAGAAACTTTGACGTTCCATAGATGTGTGAAGCCTAAAGACCCCTTTGGTAAGCCTGATTTAGTCATTTTTGCAGATGCAAGTAAGTTAGCTTATGGAGCCTGTGCGTACTTGAGGTGGAAAGTGAGGGAAGGACCCTTTGTAAGTAAACTCTTGATGGCAAAGAATAGGATTGCTCCTACTCGACAGCTCACCATCCCACGGTTAGAGTTGTGTGGGGCTGTGTTGGCCTGCCGGTTGAGGACTGTGATTGAGAAGGAAATAGACATTGAACTTGAGTCAGTCATACATATTGTGATTCATCTATTGTCAGAGCACAAATTTGTAATAAGTCAAGCAGTTTTAATATTTTTGTCGCTACTAGAGTAGCAGAAATTCAAACTAAATCAAAATCTGTTGAATGGTTTTGGACATCCTCAGGAAATAATCCAGCAGACTTAACTACAAGGCCTACACACCCTATGCTTTTAGATTCTGATTCTTTATGGCAGAATGGACCCCCATTTATGTGTTTATCTGTTAGTGAATGGCCCATCAGTCAGTCAAATGATCTTGAACTACCAGATATTGCTCCAGTCAAAATTGTAAATAATCTATTTAGGGATTAATAACTGTTATATTGATTGTACTATAAATAGATATGTAGTTACAGTAAGCTTTTAAGAGTGACTGCTAGAGTTTTGAAGGTGGTTAGTTGAGGTCATTTAAAGGTGTGTTTTTAGTTCCTCACTCAGATTGATCTGAAAGTAGCAGAGGATATATGGGTGGGGTGGGTCCAGAAGACTATAGCTGGTGACTGGGAAAAGAGATATGAGAGACTTGGAGCTGTGATGAATGAGGAAGGTTTAATATGTGTTGGTCAAAGGATTTCAGTATGGCTGAAGGATAATTGGAACAGGAGTACATTTGTATTGTTACCTGTGAGGCATTCATTCACAAGATTGTATGTTAAACACATCCATGAGATAGATCATGCTGGTGTGAGGTAACCTTAGCCAAATTGCAATCCAAGTTTTGGGTGCCTGGAGCCAGGAAACTTATAAAGTCAGTGAAGGCTCGGTGTGTCATTTGTTGTAAATTGGCTAAGAAGAATGAAGAGCAATGCATGGGTCAGTGTCCATCTGAGAGACTTCAACCCGCCCCACCCTTTTTTTAATACAGCTATTGATTTGTTTGGACCATTTATTGTGAAAGACACGGTCAAGAGGCGCACTAGAAAAAGGGTTTATGGGATAATCTTTAATTGTATGGTGGGTAGAGCTGTGTACTTAGATTTAGCAGAGGGTTATGATACAGAGAATTTTTTAATAATATTTTACGTAGGTTTGTCTCCATAAGAGGATTTCCAAAGCGTATGCATTCAGATGGAGGCACACAGTTAGTAGCAGCTAACAAAGAATTGCAAACTATGGCCAGGAACTGGAATATGACATAAATTTCAGAGTTTGGTAGTGTTTTCGGAATGAGTTGGACATTCAACAAGTCTGCAGATGCCCCATGGGAGAATGGGTGCAGCGAATCTCTGATAAAGTTTGTAAAGAGATGTATTATGATGTCTGTTGGTACTAATATTCTTTCATGGAGTGAGCTTCAGACTTGTATGTTTGAGATTGCTAATTTAATGAATACCGTCCGTTCCCAATTGGTCTCAAACCAGGGTTTGATCCCAGTTTGGGCATTTATCTTTTCCCTAATGACTTGCTCTTAGGTCATACAGGTGTCAGAGTCCCAAGTGGATTATGGGATGAAAGTAATAATCCAAAGCAAAGTTTTCAGTTTATGCAGAAGATTGTAAATTCTTTTTGGAAGAGGTGGCATCGAGATTATTTTTCTTCACTTTTAGTTAGGCAAAAATGGCATACTCAGCGTAGGAATTTAAGACCAGGTGATATTGTACTTATACAGGAAAACAATATTGTAAAGGGTGCGTGGAAAATGGCCAAAGTTGCCGTAGCTGTACGAGATGTAACCTTGAGGTATAAAGTGCATAAACCCAAGTCCCAGTACAAAGGTCAAACCGATATGTTTAATTAAACGGTCCGCTCATAGACTGATAGTTTTACTTCCTGTTGAAGAGCATGGTGAATGTTGAGTTATGGTGGGGGGAGTGTATGATGTAATCATAATTATTTATAATTGTATATTTTGTTTGTAACATTACATAATACAGAAAATTAATGTTAAACAAATTATGAATAATATTAGAAACAAGTTATTGCTCAAGGTGATGGTGTTTTGTTGGGGAATCAGGAGGTGGGCGAGGCGGCGCCGGCCATCATTTCTGTGTGTGTGTGTTGACAGATGTCGGTTGGCCTCCTATTCGGGTGTGCAAATGTAGGCTGATTTCTGTTTTTGTTTATTTGTAGAGGTAATACGTCCAGAGTGTACTGGCAGAGGTGTCTGGCCAGCATTGCACCGGTTAAGCATGTGTAGGAGTTTGATATGGAGCGCCAAGGTGTAAGTTACTGTATTGATTAATCATATGTACTTATATTTATGATGGATTTGGAAATGTTATAGTGGGATATCCTGTATGTTTGTATTTGTAATGGGGTTAGTGTTATTGCTGTGTTAGGTATAATAGACTGCTTACATTTTATATTTGATTTTACGAATATTGCTGTGTTGTTTTGCATATTTTATTAGGATTACATTTTAAGTGTCTGTTTACAATTTGGAGGTTTGTTTTAATTTGGAAACTTGTTACAGGCTGAATGTTACTCAATAAAGTATTCATGTGGCACTTGGTGACTTTGTATCTACCCGATCCACACAATTATGAATAGTCAGGTCCATTAATATTTAAAGCATTTTATTTAAAATAACGTGATAACAATTAAACACAATATGATGTGATAAGCTTTCAAAATAATTAGGTTCCAAAAAATATATCATAACATGTTTCTAAAAGGAGAAGGTCTCAAGTATATCTGTCAGATTATTAACTAAACAGGAAGAAAAGCTCTCTTTCTCTCTCTCTGTCTATATACATTTAATTCAATATTGCATTTCATTTTGTGATTACCGTGATTTCCCTGCTCCAGGGCTCCTCCCTTTCGAACCATTATAACTATATACTGACTGTTGGAACGTGGGCTACTTTCAGGGCAAGAAGGGCATGATCTCACCGAGCCAGGCCTGACGGGGCGACTGCTTTTGTAACTGGGTGTACGTCTGATAAGCATTTGGTGCAAATGACTTATGTACACTCGGCAAGGAATGTTAAGATACAGTTTTTTTAAATCTTCGGACATATAGTGCTCAATAATGCCACACCTGGCAACTCTAGAAAGGGGGCGGAGCTTCAAAATCGTAGGGTTTTTTTGCTTTCTAGATTTCCATTAACTTTACACCATAAAGATTCTGTAGAGGTCCTTTAATAATTTATACTTGAATGTAGAAACAGGCTCTATATTATTCGTTATGCTGGTTTGGTAACGTCAGTTCAGGGTAGAATAGCGATCATCCTTTTTTAAAACCTACTGTGAAACCTTATTTATAAGTAATGTTGGACACTAAACTGACGTAACATTCATGCGTAATTGAAGACGGATCTTAAAACAATGAGAGAAAGTTTTTAAAATTTTGGTGGGTCAGTACTTGTGGAAATCGTGAAGAACAATACAGTAAAGAATGAAATATTATGACGATAGAGAGAGAGCGTGCAAGCATACGCCTATCGATAGAGATACTTAATTCATTATATTTACTTTGAGAGATTAAGTGACAATATTTTTTTCAAATGTTTCAAAAGTGAGAGAGAGAGAGAGAGAGAGAGAGAGAGAGAGAGAGAGAGAGAGAGCACAAGCATAGGCCTATCTATAGAGATACTTAATTCATTATATTTACTTTGAAAGATTGAGTGATAATATTTTTTTAAATGTGTTTTAAAAGAGAGAGAGAGAGAGAGAGAGAGAGAGGAGAGAGCACAAGCATAGGCCTATCTGTAGAGATATTTGATTCATTATATTTACTTTGAAAGATGAGTGATAATATTTTTTCAAATATGTTGTAAAAGAGAGAGAGAGAGAGAGAGAGAGAGAGAGAGAGAGAGAGAGAAGAAACAAAATCTGCTTATGTGAAAGCTTAGGCCTATTTATAACTACTTAATTTATTTCATTATATTTTCTTTGGGAGATTGAGTGGAATATATATATATATATATATATATATATATATATATATATATATATATATAGTATATTATATTATATATATATATATATTTAAAAGTATGTTTTAGAAGTGGAGAGAGAGAGAGAGAGAGAGAGAGAGAGAGAGAGAGAGAGAGAGAGAGAGAGAGAGAGAGAGAAAAAAAAAAATTATAGTATTGGTGACGGACTTGTGACGGGGAAAGGCAGAAGAAAGAGCTGCGAGTCGGTGCACAGATACCTGGGAAAACGGGGTGAAATGACTGCAAGATCGTGCTGCACTATGCTATTTATAAATTTGAAGGATCAGAATGTTTAAGTCAATTCTCTTAGAAATTTATACCCTAATCTTGATTTCATTCGAACAGTTGCCATAACTTTTAACCCATTCGAAGATTGTAAAAAGACGTGGAAAATTTTAGACACAGGTTTGCGGTCATTCTTGCTCTCTTGATATAATCTGTGCTTTTGAAAATCGGGTTTCATCCACAAATCATTCCCGAAAAAAGCTGTGTTAAGTAAAAATAGTTATTACCACAAATAACTCAATATGTATTGCACAGGCAATTAAAGTTTTATATCGTGCAAATAATGCTGATGTGCTGGGAGATCTTTCAGCCTCGCAGCAAAGAAATGCATCGTGTAGAGCTGTAAGCTACTACGAACTGCTTTGTAATGGGAGCATATAGCCAGAAAATCTTTGAGCTGACATGCTACTTTAACCTTGATAAAGATTTATGTTTAATGACGGTAGCTTTGTAAACAGCAACTAGCAGTCGATCCATGTCAACGTCAAAGTAATCAGTGTGAAATCCGTTACGTAAGCAAGTATCCAGTGACTTGCGCTTTCCCGCTCGAAGTTCTAGGGCTCCTACCACATCATAGAAAACGCTCTTGCGGATGCAACTAGATTTGCTCAACCTACCTTAGCCTAAGCAACATTGGCTGCCATTGACGTCAGCTAACGTTATAGTTTCTACAAGCATGAGCTTGTAGAAACTATAAATAATTGCATTCGCCATTTACAATGATACAATAATATCCCCGTTCATGAAGGAAAACGAGTATATATTGTCGTCGTGATACATAGTACTAGAATCAGAAATTCACATTCTATCTACCAGATCTCTATGAACGAATCCATCTGAGAAATTCTAATTACTTTCGGGACATATATCGTGTTTTTGAAGTATCTAAACGGTTTTGCTTTGCAGTTTTAACTAATATGATATAATTTGCAGTGTATTTTCATATTCTAGATTAAATTTAGCGATATTATGTCTTTTCAGTAAAAACAAATGGGAAATTCGATGAACGAAAGCTAATGAAAACTGTATCTTCAGTTTTCTTGTCGAGTGTACACTCGGCAAGGAAAGTTAAGATACAGTTTTTTTAAATCTTCGGACATATATTGTTCAATAATGCCACACCTGGCAACTCTTGAAAGGGGGTGGAGCTTCAAAATCATAGCGTTTGTTGCTTTCTCGATTTCCATCAACTTTGCACCATAAAGATACTGTTGAGGTCCTATAATCATTTATACTTGAATGTAGAAACAGGCTCTATATTATTCGTTAATATTGGTTTGGTAACGTCAGTTCAGGGTAGAAAATCGATCATCCTTTTTTAAAACCTACTGTGAAACCTTATTTATTAGTAATGTTTGACACTAAACTGATGTAAAATTCATACTTAATTAAAGACGGATCTTAAACAATGAGAGAAAAGGTTTTAAAATTTGGACAGTACTTGTGGAAATCGTGAGGAATAATACAATAAAGAATGAAATATTATGACGATAGCGAGAGAGAGCGCGCAAGCATGGACCTATCGATAAAGATACTTAATCATTATATATTTACTTGAGGAGAGATTAAGTGATAGTATTTTTTCAAATGTTTCAAAAGTGGAGAGAGAGAGAGAGAGAGAGAGAGAGAGAGAGAGAGAGAGAGAGAGAGAGAGAGAGCAAGCATAGGCCTATCTTTTGGGAATACTTAATTCATTATATTTACTTTGAGAGATTGAGTGTTAGTATTTTTTCAAATGGAGAGAGAGAGAGAGAGAGAGAGAGAGAGGGAGAGAGAGAGAAGCAAAATCTGTTCATGTGAAAGCTTAGGCCTATTTATAACCACTTAATTTCATTATATTTTCTTTCGGAGATTGACTGGTAATATATATATTTTTAAAGTATGTTTTAGAAGTGGAGAGATAGAGAGAGCAGAGAGATGAGTGGGAGAGAGAGAGAGAGAAGAGAGAGAGAGCATTATAGTACTGGTGGCGGACTTGTGACGGGAAAAGGCAGAAGAAAATATAATGAATTTAGTATCTCTATCGATAGGCCTATGCTTGCGCGATATGACATGACTGCCAAGATCGTGCTGCACTATGCTAGATAAAATTTGAAGGATCAAAATATTCAAGTTAATTCTCAAAGAAATTTATATCCTAATCTTGATTACATTCGACAGTTGCCGTAGGTAGACATTCAAAGATTGTAAAAAGACGGGGAAAATTTTAGACACAGGATGCGGTCATTCTTGCTCTCTTGATATAGTCTTTACTTTGGAAATCGGGTTTTTCATCCACAAATCATTCACGAAAAAAAGCTGTTAAGTAAAAATATTTATACCACAAATAACTCAATATGTATTGCACAGGCAATTAAAGTTTTATATCGTGGGAGATCTTTCAGCCTCGCGGCAAAGAAATGCAGTCGTGTAGGGCTGTATGCTACTACGAACTGCTTTGTAATGGGAGCATATAGCCAGAAAATCTTTGAGCTGACATGCTACTTTAACCTTGATTAAGATTTATGTTTAAAGACAATAGCTTTGTAAACAGCAACTAGCATTCGATCCATGTCAACGTTAAAGTAATCAAAGTGTGAAATCCGTTACGTTAGCGAGTATCCAGTGACTTGCGCTTTCCCGCTCGAAGTTCTAGGGCTCCTCCTCACATCATAGAAAACGCTCTTGCGGATGCAACTAGATTTGTTCAACCTACCTTAGCCGTCGCAACATTGACTGCCATTGACGTCAGCTAATTTTAATTGCTTTGGAATACAAACATAAGTTTGTAGAAACTAAAATAATTGCATTCACCACTTACGATGATGCAATATATCCCCGTTCATGCAGCAAAACGAGTAAATATTGTCGTCGTGATACATAGTACTAAAATCAGAAATTCACATTCTATCTACCAGATCTCTATGAACGAATCCATCTGAGAAATTCCAATTACTTCGGACATATATCGTGTTTTTAAGTATCTGACCGGTTTTGTTTTACAGTTTTAACTTATATGATATAATGTGCAGTATATTTTCATATTCTTGAGTAAATTTAGCGATATTATGTCTTTTCAGTAAAAACAAATGGGAAATTCGATGAACGAAAGCTAATGAAAACTGTATCTTCAGTTTTCTTGTCGAGTGTACATATGAGTGGGCATCGTCAGCGTCATTTAATGAATGAATTCATGAATGGATGATTTTCATTTTTATTTCTAGTCATCATCAAATGCTTCGGACGCCTCTGTTGTAATCAGTTGAATTACTGATTAATCCTGAAATATGCTGAATTTGCTTTGTGATCTATCTGGAACACTCAAGGATCGATAGATGAAAATAAAAATTGGGAAAAATCACTAAAAAATTAATATTTAACATCCAGAAATGGCTGAAGCATTCCCAGAGATAAATTCGTGATAACAGGATAAACAAATTATGCAGATGAAAAGGCAAATCATGTATACGCTATATTCCCAAGAATTCTTATTGCATCTTTGAGTTCGATCCCGAACCGTTTTTTTTAAGAATTACATAGTACCTACATGAATAAAATGCTAGTTATTTGAGATCTTTGCACTTTTATTTTGCCTGAGTAACAGTAATTTTGCAAGAGATTTTCTTTTCTTAAATATCAATCAAATTTTAAGCATTAAAGACATCCCTTATTCAATGTGGCTTTACTCTAGGTTCACACACAGGCATTTCTATGTCAGAACGAAATACGATCTAATGTACTAACCGTACAGAAGCATACAAAGACCACAGAATGTCAAGAAATGTCTGTGAGAGAAAACTGTAGAATTAGCCCATCAGATCACAGGGACAAAGAATGAAGAGAACGACAAACCATTTAGAGGATGTGCCAGGTAGCAAAATTGCACCTGAAATGTTTTGGGTTCCTCAGCCAACTAATATTCTTCTTTAAAAAGATTATCTTTATTAGCAAGTGACAACGGGAAATAAATATTTAACAATTTATTTACAAGTAAATAATTAGGTACAAATGACCACAAATTGTGGTATTCATGTGATAGAAATATTGTTCACACCACGTTTGAACGAAAACCTTCCATGGCATATCCTCTGGGGCTGCAATGGTGCCACTGCTGCACGTCACTCATACCCAGAAGTTTAAAGTATAGTGCAATGCACCCAAAAGGGTCACCTACAACTTGTACGCTGTATATAATTGTTTATCGACTTTTATTACCACAACTAAGTTATAATGACAAAACCCATGTTATATTCACAAAGGCTAATAGTATTACAGTTGTCCTAAACACCATATTTGTAACATAAACAATAATGATAATTTAATAATTACAGCAGTCACGTGCAATATGATTCTATATAAATACACCACACAATACTTACTTGTAATACAAATATTACAGTTATAAGATAACAGATAGTATAAATAAAAATAATACGCTCTGGAACGAAACACTAAGAATCAATAGCAATTCAGGCTGTCCGGTAATCTCTGGTCAAGAAGTATAAAAAGCCAATACCAAACATATAACAGAACCACACAGGTAGTCCTATTCTCCCAAGTTCACTTGTCATGGGAACACCCAAGATCACGTAGCATTGGATAAATAATAACACAACCATTTATCTCAGTGGTGAAGATGTCTCCAACAACCCCTACCAGTACCTAACCAGAAATAATCAGAATCCTGCAGTATGATGCGACAGGTGGTTGAAATAGAATACAGTTATCCAGTCTCTGTTTTCTCTCTTCCTGTCTCATCTCCAACTAGTAAGTAGGATTCTGAGTGGCATGAAGATGTTCCTAAGTCACTAAACTAAACAATTATTTAACCAAATAACATGGTTCGATAATGAGAGGATTCCTGGGTTTCCTCTCATTATTCAATATGTTCGTCCCTGTCATTCTCTTGTG
The DNA here is from genome assembly GCF_015104395.2 of Macrobrachium nipponense. Lineage (NCBI taxonomy): Eukaryota > Metazoa > Arthropoda > Malacostraca > Decapoda > Palaemonidae > Macrobrachium > Macrobrachium nipponense. The sequence goes on from NC_061091.1 coordinate 37,211,560, forward strand.
GGACAAAGCAAGTGCTTTTCACAGTAGTTCTGGCTTGAAGGTTAGTCAGTCTCCTCAGTACACAAATCTGAGTCATCTCAGTATACAGTCTGCTGAGGCTTTGTTACACACCGAGGTCCGCTACAGGTTCTATAATATAATAAACAAAAGATTCAAAACCAACAGTTGAAACTCGGGATACGAATATAGAAAGAAACACAAACAAAACAAAGGTTTATTTACAAGCTTATTAACCAAGATAAATGCAGAATAGTTTCTTCTATTTACATAACAAAAGTAAAATCTTACAATACGTGAACTGGGGAAACAGTGAGGTAATGAAATACATTCTGGCTAGTTTTGCAGCTGTCGAAACTCAATGCTCGCTCAACGGCTTCGCAAAGGAGAGCTGTGGAACTTTAGACATCTTTTTGACTCCGTACTGCAGAAAAAAATGTCAATACTTGATACTCGAAGGGCAGGTTACTCCTCAAAACCACCTTGTAAGTTTCTTCTCTGAAGACTTGCTCCACGTCGAAATACCTCTGTCGTGCTCTCTAACTGGACGACTTGACCCAATTTTGATCAAACTCTCTCAAGCGCCTTCTTCCTCTCTTATCCTTCATCTGTTCCTTCTCTTATCTCTCTCTGATGATCTGATCTCTCTCTGCTGGTCTCTCACTGATGGTCTTTCCCCTCTAGACCTAGAAGCTTACCAGACTCAATAAACTCTTTCACCATCTCACTCATTCTATTTGTGTTTCTTTCTATATTTCGTACCCCTAGTTTCAACTGTTGGTGCTGAATTCTTTTTGTTTATTATAATATCGAACCTGTAGCGGACCTCGGGTGTCCGTAACAGTCTTCCAGTCCACAATTTTGACAGTTGTATGTGTTTGCTACATTAGTCCTTTGTATCCAAGTTTTGAGGGGATAATTTTTTTTTTTTTTTTTTATGGTGATGTTGTGGTGTCTCCTTTTACTTGTAATACTCTATGGTATTTATTTTCACTGTTAATCCAGTATGATGGACGTTGGTGGTTACAATGCATTTGTATGCTATGGTCATTGCTACATCATTTTCCATATTTTTCCTGGCAATCTTGATAGCACTGTTAGAGAAGCCATAATCCACAATTGGTTGTGAAGAGGGTACCCGTATAGAAAGGATTCATCTAGTCAGATGCTTTAATATTAATGTCATATTAGATAAGTGGGATATCAAGATTATTGCTGCATCCCTTTATCATAGTTCAAACTTCATTTTCAAGCACTCTTCGAGTGTAGATTTATCAGAGATCAGCTATGCTAACATAGCCATCCCTCTGGTGGACCACATTATGATTAACGGTTTCATCTTTTCAAGACGGTTTTCATTTTGATGGTTTCCTAATGGTAGTAGAGTTCCTAGTTCTTATCCTTGATACCAACTCAAGTTACAATTAGCATCATTGGTTACACAACCCTACGGTAGGGAAACTAATTTTATTTTCTTCAATTCCTCATCTTTATTTTTTCCACAATGACCACCAATATCCTCCTGAATTCCATGATGCTGGACCTTTGTATCATGTATTATATGGAATCAAATTCAGTTGAAGCTGATAGAATCAGTAATCATGTTTTTTTTTCCTTTCAAAATGGCCTAAAGTTTTTCTCCATATGCAGTGGGAAGGGAGGGGTTCAAATCATTTTATACTAAATAATTCCATTTCAGATTAGTTTGTTAGGGCAGGCGTTTCATGACCTATGCATGTTTATCCTCAATAGAGAATGAATACAAAAAGCAAAATAAGGGTATGTATGCATAGTCTGTGAGAAGGCTGATTTTAATTTATTTTGTAAAATTATAATTACTGATAACACAATATCAAAACAGATTTGAAATAAAATCAGTAACAAATTTTTAGCATATTTGTTGAAAAATATTTATGTAAATTAACTGAGAACAAAGATTCAGTAACTTTTTTTTACTTTTACATGAATTTCTAATATTTCTGTACTCTTTTCTTTGTAAAATCACATTTACAACCGACATACTATCGTAAAAGACAAGTACAAAAACCAACAGCATCCCCTTAGTATATTTATTAGCAAATTTACAAAAAGACGTCGTGTGATACAAACGTAATACATTCCCCCTTGAAGTTACAAACAGAACTGAAGTCCTTAGATGCCTGATTCCTGGTTTTAGCCGGCGTAAAAGTTACCATTAGTGTATTTATGGGCTATAGAAGTATTGGGACCTCTTTCTTTCCAAATCAATGGCACTTTATATTGTTTATCTACAGGATCAATCCGTCCATCACCCCAAACCTGTTATTACTACTCCCAAGAATCAATCCGTCCATTTAGGGCCCTTTCACACTATGTCGTATGTAAATGAGACACGATGTTGGACCTACATGCGACTAGCAGTTGACTATTATCTCTAATGTACCTTTTCACACTATGTCGGTCCGGCATCGCATTACAGCAGACAGGCCCCACTGGCCATGTCCGGTGCTGCACCCAGACGCGATTGCAGTTGGCCATTGCCTTCGATACGTGTCTTCACACTATACGATTTTTTCCTGCATATACGTGCGACAGAAGTAGACTTCCACTGCTTCTGGTGGTTGAGTGCAGTGGGTATTGAAAACATTTGAGGGATATAAATGGCGTTATTCCCGTTGCTGAATAACCAACTGTGCCATGCAACGAAAAAAACACCACAATAATAATAATAAACACAATAGTGTTATTCGTAAATAAGAAAGAACTACAGGTATGGATCGCTTAAGTATAAACTACCGAGAAATGATTTACTAAATGATTTGCTGTTTTTTTCATTAAGGTTATACGTTTTGATACTGAAATTATTAGAAGGTTATCGGCAGATTATTGATATAAACGAGGACTAAAAGCTTTTGATTTCGATATATATGATTTTTTGAGAAGTTTTTATAGTTAACACTTACGTTTTATTAACATTAATTAATGAAACAGAGAGAGATATGGATTTTTTATATCAAAGCAAAAGATTTTAGTTTTTTATATAGATATGTCAGTTTCTACTTTTAATAAAGAGATGTTTCAGCTAACACTAAGTTGTTTTCATTTCTCCTTTTTAATTTCTATATGGAAAAGCAAATTTACAAGGAAAGGTCCACATTATTTCCTCTTACTTGATGGTAACTGCCAGTTGTTGTGCTGGCGAAATATCATCTCTGAATGTAGTATTTCTTTTAGCAACTGGACATGTAGACGTGACAAGAATTCCTCTGAAGTAATTGAAAAATTTATCATTATCTCTCTTCAACTCCTCGAAAATGGTGGCAAATGCACCATACAAGTGCCTTTGTGTATTCAAAGGGTGTACCCAGTGAATTCTAGGTTTTTTCTTCTTTTTTCTCAAATGTAATAAATAAAGACAATAATTTTCTCCTCCTGTCCATCCAGTCACCACTACAGGCTGAGAGCAGACTGCAAGCGCTGTCAATAATTGGATCACTTTGTACGGCAGTCGGCTCAAATGTACGATTTGCGCAATTTGTTGTGTCGCATTTAGATCCGGTACTCTTGCAATCGTATCTTGGTCCGACAAGAATCGCATAGTTGTGAAAGGGGCCCCTAAAGAAGGGCTATGAAGTTATTACAGTTGTGGAAGATTTCTAAGCAGGGATTGCACCCATAATTGACAGTTGAAGGATGGAATATGGAATTAGTTGATTTGGGTATTATTTGGCAGCAAAATGTGAGGTCATGGAAAGATAAGCTGTTTTTTGTTATTGCAAATTTTTATGATATTATTAACAGCCCTGAGAATGAGAACCTAACATTTCGAAATTTAGACAGTAATGGGTATAATGATCTGCTGGCTTTTTTTCGTTCTTTTGCTTCGTTCTTCATTCAATCTACTTTCTTCTTTTATTAAAATTAATATATATATAATATTATAATATTATCTATATATATATTATTACTATATATTACGATAATATATGGTAATATATATATGAACAACCCCACACAACACGCACACACCACCACACACACACACATATATATATATATATATATATATATATATATATATATATATATATATATATATATATATAATATATATATATATATATATATATATATATAGATATATATATATACTATATATGTATATATATACATACATATATATAATATATATATATATATATATATATATATAATCTATGTATATATATATATATATATATATATAATATATATATATATATATATATATAGTGAATGTTTGTCTGTGTATATTACATCTTTATTATTACATGCTTTTGTTTAACTTGACTTCTACATCTGTCTTTCTGTAAGTCTGTCATCAAATCTTGTAACTCAATTTTGAACCTGTTTTCTTCGTCTGATGGACATCACATTTTGCATGGTTACTCAATCCTGGTCGCACATAGCCAAACTGTAACCGAGTACCGGGGCCTTCCTCTTGTCTGCAAAATAATCTCATTATGTTTCCCACACTCAAATTTCTTGTGCTATGTTTCTTTGAACTAAACTAACCGTAACCTAACATAAGGGCATAGCAACAAAAAAAAGGTTGGTGTAATACTAGTATACATCTCGGGAATTTGCATCATGGTGACAATACCACCTTACCTGGTCAGTAGTCAGCAGTGACCTCTCAGTAACCCTGCAGTGACCTCTCCCACTGTTAATTTAGCTGTGCCCTCCCCTATCCTCCCTTTTTCTCCCCACCTCCCTTACCTCTTCTCCATAACTCTAACCTGCCTTCTCCTCCCATTTTGAAGCATGCTTCATTGTTAATTTACCCCAATGTGTCGTCTCCTCCCCTTCCCCTTTTCACCCTCTTCCATCCCACTTCACTTTCACCTCCCTCTCCTTCCCCTTCCAATCCTCACCTTTTCCTCCCCTCCCTTCCCTCCCCTTCTTTCTCTTTCCCCCTTCCCCCTCACAAACCATTTCCTTCCCTCCCTCTCCCACCTCCCCCTTCCCCTTACCCTCCCCCGTAAACGGATATCAGCTTCGTTAACTGCAATCAAAAATCGGTTCTCATGTCTGTCAAACTAAAATGTATAAAGAAATAAATACAAACATGATTTTATTAAAATGCACTAAATCGGAAAAAAAAAATTTTTTTAGACACACCAGAATTTCCTTGCAATTAATCATGTTACAAAAATAAAAGCGTGGGCCCCAAACCTGGAAGGAATTGCTGCAAGAAACAAATAAATATTCTTTTATTTCTTGTACCAGTTCCTTCCATGTTTGGGGCCCACGCTTTTGTATTTACAGACATGAATAAATGTAAGAAAATCTTGGTCAGCTTCAAAAAAGTATTTTTTATTTTTTAGTGCATTTTAATAAAAGTATGTTTAAATTTTATTTTTGTTTTTTTATAGGTACTGAGGTGAACTATGTCCATAACGCAGACGTACTTCATTTAGCCACTGCAAAGTGGTTCTAACAATTTTGTGCGTGTAGTAATTTTACACTAATCCCAAGAACAATTAATTCTAAGGTAATACCTCTATATAACCAACATGGGGGTGTCCAAGAAGACATACATCATCACTCGCTAAAGATGGAAAAGGCAGGATTCAGAATACAAAGATTATTTTATACTGTTTTTAGTACATTTTATGTTGTATGTTGTCGTAATTGTGAGATTTATGGACCAACGAAGGCAAAGACGTCAGGTGCCTCATAATGGTATTATTTTCTTTTAGCCAGCTACAAGACCAATATATAAAGCTTCAGATTTCATTAAGCTTTCTTCATTTCCATCCTCCCATTCGTAGGCATGAATGTGTCATCCCTCTCCAGGATGGTTTGCAAGTCGCGCCTTAGTTTATGATAGTCACAAGGATGCTCTTTTGCTAGGTCCTAAAAGATTTCGGTTCATTCCTCCTGCCATTGAATGTTTACACATTCGGAAAACTAATTTTTTATAATGGATAATCGTGGTTCCAAAGAATCTGCGACAACGTTTTTTCTTTACATATTCGCTTCTTTCTTTATCTCTTTCTTTGCAAGTGCTGGTTTTTTAACTCAAAGTAAATCTCTTGCTCACTTTAGGGATTCTTTTGCCACAAAAAAGCAAAAATTAGATAAAACCAAATTTCAAGGCCATCATTCATATATGGAAAAAACCGATCCACTCAAAAAGGGTTAAAAATAGGTATGCCTTACACTAAGAACACAAGAATAAAATTGCGAATTATTTATAAAATCTTCTGTTGGAATTATTTTAAAGGGCATTCTCTATAATACTGAAACCTTTTATGGATAGGAAACTTCAGCTGTTTAAATTTTCCACTGACTGAAACTCAAGTGGATGGTTGTTTGATTAAATACACTAGTTAATTATATTTCTGACAGGTTTATGAAAAAGAAGCATACATGAGTTTTTCGATTTTTTTTTTTTTTTACTCATTTCTCGTTTTGCACAATCTCCCATTCTGTTTCCTTTGCAATGCACTTCAGTTTCAAGCAAAGGTCGTGCAGAGCATTGAAGTATTTACAAACCCTTCATTAATAATTGACAATAATGAGCGTTAAAGTAAAGTGCATGTACGCTTCAAGTGTGTTCTTGAGGCTAAATATTCTTTGCAAAAATACTGTAGTTCTTTAATATTCCATTTTCGGGCATTCGTTTTCACAGAGTTGGGTTGAAACTGTTAATCATGATAATAATGACCCTTGTTTCTCTTTTTCCTCTTTCTGAAGTGGATATTATTTACTTATTAGCTCATTACAAGACCCACATGAGCTTTGCATTTTAGTAGCCTTAATCCATTTTTATTGTTCATACACAATGCTGGGTTTCTTTTCATTTGTTATAAACTGTTTTCATATCTCTCTCTCTCTCTCTCTCTCTCTCTCTCTCTCTCTCTCTCTCTCTCTCATACGCCATGCCCAGAGACAAGTAAGAGAGCAAACACAGAAATTTATGCCCATTCAAACTGAACATGCAGAGAGAAAACTGAAATATGATTATACTAAGGACGCGCAAAGAATATGGCAGAATCCTTGTTCGTGACTGGGCCCTTGATTATGTCAAAATAACCGCATTTAATTAATAAAACAAAAATACTGCTGCTGAGATGCTTTTGTGAACACTTTCGTATCATTTCCGGCAAAGAGGTTACACATCTTGACAAAAAACGCCAAAAATAACATAAAATAGTTAAGAGGCATTCCATTTCTTTATGTTTCTTGGTGGAACTTTGATGTGTACGTCACGCTTTAACGTGAATCTTTTTAAAAGAAATATTGGAATGGTTTTCTTTTCATAAAGGACATGAAAAGGACCTCGTGACGATAAGAATTGCTACCAAAGAGAGCATACGTTTAGCATGACGACTTGTGGCATGGCCAAACATAAAGGATTTCATTATCCTTTTATAACCACGTAAGAGGGTTGCATGTGTAACGGTCGAACAGAATCTCATGAAACTTAGCAGATCTATTGAATAAAAAACTCTCTCAAGGTTATTAATTTTTTAAACATACTGGATCAGAATTGATATGGTTTCCATGGCAACAAATTTTTTACTTTAGCCTAATTTTCCCCACAGAATATCCATGTCTAAAAGGCCATATAATGAATGCAGCTGGAGAATTTCACTCGATTTTGCTTAAGCATTCTAGATACATGTAGCGCCTGGGTGTGTTGCGGGGTAAACCGAATGGAACCCTTATGTGATTCTTACTTATGTTACCGAAAAAAAGTTAAGTATATCTTAGTTTTACCAGACCACTGAGGTGATTAACAGCTCTCCTAGGACTGGCCCGAAGGATTATTACGTGGCTAGGAACCAATTGGTTTCGTAGCAACGGGACGCACAGCTTACTGTGGGATCCGAACCACATTATATCGAGAAATGAATTTGATCACCAGAAATAAATTCCTCTGGTTACGCATTGGCCTAGCGGAGAATCGAATTTCGGACCACCAGATTGGGGAGAACCACGCCACGTGCAGTAGGACTGCCGAAGAATGAAATCATCTCACAGAGTGTATTATACCCTGGATTCTTGTCAAAAGGTGTCAGTAAGAAAATGTTTGCCAAGGTAAAGGTCGGGTATTGAGAATTGGTGGTTTTTTTATGTCTGGAAATGTAAGCCAAGGTAAGCAGTCTTGTGTCTGGGAAATTTGGCTAAGTTGTATGGTGGCAGCCTAACTTTGGAGAAACTTAATGTACTGTTCCAAGTGTTTTTTTTTTTTCTTTCTTTTTTGAGTGGTCCTGTAATGTACTTTATTTTTGCTGGGGCCATTGTAGATTAAGGCTAATGTTGAGTTCAATAGGTGTGGTTTACTGTGATCAGTGCCAGGGGTGGTATATTTTACAAGTGAATGCTTTTCGTTTTATATACGTTTTGATGATAATAAGAGGTTTTCTTATTGTATGGAAGCCTGTTTTTTTTTAATCCACAAACATTATATACATATCTGTTGGAGATTTTAAATACCTCAATATCAAGATGATAATAGGATAAACCTACGTGTCAAATCATTACCACCCACCTTGTGAGAACCCACTACCGTACATTCAAGTGTAATTCGTATATACATTTTTTGTTAGTTGTTAGTGTGTTGCAAACACCATAGCTGGTGGAAGCCTGCCAAAAAGCCGTATCAAATTATAATACATAAAGAGTAAGTTTGTATAAATGACTACCACAACACAGAGTAGTCACAATAAAATAAATTACATTTTTACGAACGCCCCCCCCCCGGAACACACACACACCACACACACATAGGCCACTTTCCGTGGTTGGTCCTAGTGCCGGCCTTTCTTATGTCTAAATCACATATTCCATTCCATTCCATCGACCTCTTCTACAAACTAGGACATAAAAACAATCAGCCATGGGTGAGTGCATAACCTCATTCTAAATCAGTTGGCAGAAGCAACGACAGTACACCGTAGATAGCATGCCTCTATGCCATCACAGGAAAAACTCTTTGGTACTGCTCTGAGTATTTCCGTATGTTGTCGAAAAGTGTTTGAAGCAGATTTTTTTTTAAAGCTTTAGCAGACTCAAATCAAATTCTAAATTAGCTCTGTTAAGTTATTTTTACTAGACTTCCGCCTAAAAACTTTCCGAATCCCGTCGCTTTGAGTGATACCTAATGCAGACTTTCGCGAAAGATGCGAAATTTGCTTTGATGCAACGGAAACTGCTTTTATATTTAAGTTCGTATATTCAGTATTAAATATTACTGACATGAAAATGTGAATATGCCATATCAGAGGATATTTAAAATCTCCAACAGAGGTGTATATTTCTATAAATATGTCATGAAACGTAATTACTGACCAGTTTATTTTCTTTTTATTTAGTACAAATCTTTTCCGTCTCTACTCACATGAAGATGCCTCTAGAATGTGGTCTTGTAAGGTGAAAACCCAAACCTTTCTAAGACTCTTGAATAATTCAACATTGAAATATTTGGAATAATGTTAACATTCTGTGAACCTAAGTGAGAAAGAGATCTTACTCGTCTGCGAGATGTTGAAATCCTCTTACTTGGTCTTTTGATCACGGAAGCGTTTTACAGTTTGCCAAGCTTAGTTTCATTAGAGTAAGTTTTCCCCTGACTGATTTCAGTATGGATGATGCAAGGGCAGCACATTTTTATTCTGATTTTTATTTTTAAAGATTAATGAAAGACATTTAGTATTACATTTTAGAGGAAAAAAGTGAGAAGTGTTAATAGACATTACTCTTTCCCTGTCAGACGTATAACACTGATATTTACGTCCATTTTAAGTTGATTTTAGCTCAAAAACCTTATCGATCTGAACTGTACAATTACCAAACTATTTTCTATTAAAGTTCTCTAATTGTTAGAAAAATAATACCAGATCAGTTCACAACCAACTCCGCTTTATTAATTTTATTTTTTCTACACATTCAACTCAATAGTAGGTCATGAAAAATATTATTGTTATTCATCTATAGGCAATACCAAAACTGAAAATGAGCTCATTTATTGTTACTGGATCAGAAATGCCTATATTTTATATTTTACACTTATATCTTTAAAGTTTTCAATAAAAACAACATTTTATTTAAACAAAAGTTATTGGAAAAGTTGAACTTATTAATCTATTCACAAAACTGAACACCTATCAATGCTCTGTAAATTCAAGATCTGAAGCTGCTAATTTCTACAGAGATACTTCAAATGTTTTAAGTTAAACTAACTTTAACTCCAGAACTCGTTAGGAATACTCACCTTAAAATGGGAGATTACTGAGCGGAATAAAATGATAATATATACCCAGTGATATGACTACTTTTGTTGGTTATTTAAAACTTTTCAAATGTCCCTTTCAGGTGCTAATATTACATGTGGTACTCTTAAATTGGCAATTTCCTCTCACAAAGAAGTGACACTTGACTACTAGTGCATACAGTCATGGACATGGATTTGAAGGTATCTATCTCTTCACTGGAGAGGCATGGGCAGAGCTGTACTACTTCATCAGACAAACGACTGACCGCGTGGATAAAGGCACTATTAGTCCAGCAGCTAAGATGAAATCGTGACTTAGAGTGAAAAGCTTGGAATTTGATATGGTGGCCCTTTGAGTGATGGTCTACCAATCTGGATGTAGACCTATCTTTATATACTACTTCGACACCTATTATTCAAGATAGTGTCTAACATCCTTGGCAATAACAACATAACTCAGCATGAATTATATTCAATTTTCTTTCATATTTTGTGGTACCTACTTATGTCTCTCCTTTGTAATTTGATCATTTTTTAAAAATAATTAAGCAATTTCAAACTGAAAACTTGTTCAGAAAGGCAGACGTAGAATGTGACAGATAATACGTATCTATGGAATATTTTATTTGCTGAGAGATCAAAAGATCACCTTTCCCTTCCCATTTGCGCTTGACCAGCGATGATAATGCTTGCGCCTTTTGTATTTGATCAGCTGATTTCCTCAAAGATCTCTTGATGAAAGTGGCTGTTCTCATCCGTGCTTCTTTCTTAGTTGCTGTGTGACTTCCATGGAACATTACTAATGTACGAAGACTACCGTAATTGAAAATGGAATTTAAACTCTTCTATGTTTGTTATGCAAATCTAAGACATTGTTATGAGCGAAGTGAAGTCATTACTGAAAACGGGCTCATTTCCGTTGGTCTTGCCCGACTCAAAAACATGCTGTTATCTCCAAAAGTATTGAAGAAAAAAGAAAAATTCTTTTGGCAGATAAAACCTTACGTCTTTAAATTTCATCCCATAAAGATTTATTTTTAAAATATCATAAATTCACATTTAAAAGATGTTTTAATTATTGCATTATAATGTTTTCAAAATTCATGATTTCAGCATCAAATTCGATAGTTTTCTCGGATACTAGGCTTAGTTAAACTATGTCTTGTCACCTTCGCTATGAAGAATCATTTCGTTTGTCATGTCATCCTATTAGCAGTTTGATGCTGGAAGACTATTTGAAATGCAAACAACGATAACGTTTATGTAGCAGCGAGTTCCGAGATACCTAGTTAACCTTTTGATGGTTTAACATATTCAGTTCGTTGATATTGTTGTAAAGGAAAGGAATAATACATTTTCTCTTCTGTTATCTAGAATTCATCTGATGCACACCAACGGCACTGATTTTTTTCCATTTTATGTTTTTTTTTTTTTCTTATACTTTATTTTTCATGATTGGGGCTACCTTGTGATTAGTATTTTTTGTGTGTGTGTAAAGCTGTAAAAAACAGCCTCCAAAATGATTTTCTTTCCTCAATATTAACCAAGAGTTTTGTAAGTTACTTTCTTTGGAAAAGGAATCACACAACTTTGATAATGATTATGGGGATTTAATTAAATTTAATCTAATATTTGAGAGGTGAGAAGTAATTTTTTATTTTACTTTAGTGACCTATAGTTGACATCTTAAATTAAAGCTGGAAAGTTTCCATTTCTTATAAATACTAAATGATTCTGCTGTTTAGCTTTATATAGAATATATGAATGATTGTGGCGTCTGAAGTGTGTTTAATCCGCGTTATTCTGGTTATTTGATTGCCATCTAAAAGAGTGCGTAACGGAATTCAAGAATTCCTCTTTAGCATACACATATATCTGTATGACAAAGAATCTTTGGGGGAAAAAATTTATATGATTCGTTTTTAAAATGCGGGTTAATAAGATTAGTCTGGCCGAAGTTACATTCCTAGCCGTAAATTATTTAACCTTACTAAATAATTATATGTACCACATTTTTTATGACTGATATACTAAATTTCTTAAATTATTATTATTATTATTATTATTATTATTATTATTATATTCTTATTATTATTATTATTATTATTATAAGCTCCTTATGCTGAAGAGCAAGAGCATCTCTGCACATTTCTTTCTACGATATTGTATTACATAGACAAAATAAATGAATACCGAAAATCAGATTCTACACGACCGTTAATCATAACAGGCCTCAACTGGTATTTTTCATTTATTTAATACTCCATCTTCTTCTTCTTCTCAGCTGAATCCCTAAATGGGGCAGCTTTTAATGAGCGCCTTCCCGTTGCTTGTATCTTGATCAGCTTATTTTATAACGCACCCAGGCAGGTGACTGATGGACGGGTGCCCTTCCTGACTCTAACTCTCAATTTACCAAGGAATAGAAACGCCACTGAGCTGGGACGTATATGCAGTTACAAAATCAGCTTTAGCTACACAGATGAACGAAAGCATAATTAGTCCAATGTCACTTTTCCAATAAGATTCGAACCATGGTTACTACACAAAAGCATTCCTGTGGACATTTGGTAGAAGCAATTAACCACATATACCAACATAAAAAATTTCCTTAGAACAAGTTCGAAGTCGACGTCTTGCTTAAAGTCAGGTCACGAGAAAAAATTGTAATCATATAAGATCGCTGAAGCGTCGTTCCCATAAGATACATACAGAATAGGAAAGTGCTTAGGCAGCATGTATATAAAAATAAGTCTTAGGCACACAGAAGTACATAGTGCATTCAATGAGGTCGTTGTCCATGATCCTGAGTACTTTTCTCTTTCGCAAAATAGAATACAACTTACTGAAATTATAACCCTACACATGACTGGCTTAGTGGAACTGATTTTGTCACTGTAAAGCTTATACTGGAAGCTAAGAGAAGGGCAGTCAGACCCCTTTACCAGAATTTAGACGGAAACTTGTACAAGTAAGTTTATTTCAAGCCGCGTTTTGATGAGATTGATTAAACTATTGGACTTGTTCTTCACAAAAAAAAAAAAAAAAAAAAAAACAAAAAAAAAAAAAAAAAAAAAAAAAAATTAGCATAAAACCTGAAAGCTGACAAGAAAGACAGAACACGGGGATATAAGCGTATGCTCGACCGGCAATATTTAATGTCCAAGTATCTTTCGTTTTCTCTTTCGGAGTTAAACCAGCAATGTATGCACTAAATAAAGGTAGAGGTTTGTGATATGAGAACTAATAATCACTAGCTAAAAAAAATCGCTTTTGTTTCAGGAAAAAATAGGAATAATTCTAAAAAGTTCTATAAAGGAAATAATAAAATACGAATATTAGAATGAAAATATGAGGAAACTCGAGAACTAGAGTAGGGACTTCCCATTGCTTTTACTACATTAAAACCCGTAAGCTGAATAGTCTCCCTTAGCAAATGGAAATGCCAACTATGGTCCTGGTGGTCGTATGCTGCAAGGCCAGAAAATCTTCGTAGAATTTCATATCAAATGTTACTATCAGCGGCAACCGCAGGAATGTTAGCACGCGGAGAAAAGGAGATATTCAACATTTCGCTACAATTGATTCAGCTGGTGGTTAAAACTTATAAAGATGTCAAGTTTTTTTGTATTTAGTCGGTTTTTATATCCTAATAGTAGAGACTTTCGGTATTACTTAATCACAAGTATATATATTTTTTCCAAATACTGACTTTCCATGGGGAGTAAAAAAATATAATTCCATGCCGATAAAATTATCAATATTTTCTCAGGATCTCATGGAGAGGGCACAGCAAAAGTATACTCCTTCAGTTTATATATGTCCGTTTACGCAATTTTACAAAAAATCTATCATAATAATTTTAATTAAAACAATTTGATAATTATTAAAAAGATCTTTTCGCTGTATTTTTATAAAGTACAAGCTTTCAAGTGTTTCAATTATAATCAGATTAACGTCGTCGAAGAACTGGAAGAATTGTACAAATATTTTATTTCCATTATTAATTAAAGAAAATGATCGCAGGGTAACTTCCATTTAACAGTATCGATAAACTTTATCAGAAAAAAGTGGTGTAAGAGTTCATCATTGCTTTCCAAACCCCAGAAGTATCTATCCCCTGGATTGTGTAGGAGCTCCGGTTTTCCGATATACACCATGAAAACTTTTATATCCCACGACGTTCATATTTTAAAGAATTTTACTTTTACCAGAATCCTTTTAATTTTACTTTCATTTACCGGATTTCCAAGGGTTGCAAAATGATCACTATAATATGCATAACATTCTGTGAACTCAGGAACTAATTATGCTTACACTTTTTACACAGTTTGGAAGCAAATATTTCTATATTACCTGATGCTTTCTGTATTTACTTTCATTATTAATATAAATTTGTGCTATCTTTATGACTTCTATATTTATCTTCATTATTACTATGCATTTGTGCTATCTTATTTTTTTTACTTTTCATTGTAAATAGGGAAGGGAGGAAAGTGTTAAAAACTAAATTTCAATGTCTCTAGGATAAAGCAAGCAGACGCACGCGCGCAAAACATCCACGATTATGATTACCAACTATGGCTTCATGGAACACATATAACTAAATGTGAAAAATTAATGAGTTTAACGTTTCTGGAAGACTATTTTTGGCTTTTTAATTATTTTTCTCTTTTTCGGGGGGGGGGGGGGGCGTGTTTATTTTAAATTATTATTTCACTACGCTCGTGCGACCCTGCATCAAAACGAAAAAAATACACGAAGCAGAATTAGACCTCAATTATACGTGATTTTACAACTGAAAAGGACAACATTAGAATTAATCTACTGCTCCTTTTTTCGTATTCCTGACAGGGGAATTTTCAAGCCTCATAAAGGAAATTGCTGTCAGATCTTTGCTTTAAATGGGGAGTGAATTATGCAGAGAATTCCAACAAGAAATGAAAGGCAAAATAATTATGTTAAAGCCTTTCTTTAGTAAGGATGCATGTGGTAGCAATTTCAAAAAGATCAGTACACTAATTAAGTATAGCACATCCATAAGTGCTTTGTATCTGTCCCTTTAATCAATTTAATCTCTCTCTCTCTCTCTCTCTCTCTCTCTCTCTCTCTCTCTCTCTGCCTGTCTCTCTCTCTCTCCTCTCCTCTCTCTCTGTCTCTCTCTCTCTACTCTCTCTCTCTCTCTCTCTCGCTTACTTCTTGCATGCTTAATGTCCTTATTCAATATTATCTTTTTAGTTCCTCTCACTTACGAAAAAAATCCCGCTCATATTTATCGGCACTCTTACCTTATAACCTTTAATTTTCTTATTTTCTCCTTTGTGATTAGAATATCTTAACGTGTAAAAGAAGATGACGTGGTATGGAAATTCGGTGAAAACAGCTTTTGAGATCTGGCGAGAAGTGCAAAGGGTTCCTTTGATCAAATAAGTATCTGCATAAGCTCTTCGTTTATAATACAATGATGGCTGCCGTTTGGTACAGAATATTTGCATTTAGTGTCTAGAGGGGAAGGACTTTTAGATACTGCCAGTCTTCTCCCTTACTTTTGATATGCAAAATTTTGCCATGGTGTCCAGATCTTAAATCCCCTGCTCTTAAAATTTTATGTGCCTGTCTGCCCGTCTAGAAGTTTGTAGAAGTGCGTGTGAATGTGTGTGTATGTGTACATATCTGCGTTCAGAACCAAACTGAACAAAAGTTCACTTATAGTTTGGTATAACTTTCTTCTCAAATGAATGCCTGATTTAAAAGTAAGCGTATATATTCTTTTTTTTTTTTATTTTTTTTTTTACTTTTTTACTTTTCAAGATCCAGACCTGATCTAATAATATTATCAATAATAATTTTTTTTCTTTCTTTATGTCTATCACAGTCACCCAATTCGACTGGGTGGTAGTTATAGTTTGAGGTTCGGGGTTGCATCCTGCTTCCTTAGTCCATCACTTGTCTTACTATGTGCGCTGTTTCTAGGTGCAGTCTTCTGCTTGACTCCTGGAGCTACTTCAGTCTCTGGTTTTTTCCAGATTCCTTTTCGGGGATCTTGGGTTGGTTTCAATTTTCAGGTCTTGATACTTATCCATTTTATCCCTTTCTTTCTCTTCAACTCTGGTGTCCCATGGTATTGCGAAATCAATGAGTGATACTTTCTTCTTGATTTTGTCAATCAACGTCACGTCTGGTCTATTTGCACGTCACCCTGTCTGTTTTGATACCATAGTCCCAGAGGATCTTTGTGTGATCATTTTCTATCTCTCCTTCAGGTTGTTGCTTGTACCACTTATTACTGCAAGGTAGCTGGTGTTTCTTACAGTGTAGGGGTTTTTGTACTGGCTATATATTATTATTATTTTATTATTATTATTATTATTATTATTATTATTATATTATTATTATTATTATTATTATTATACACAGTAAATATAAGAGGTCAAATTTAAGAATATCTTGTTGAGCACTGGTATCATTGTATAAAACATGTCATCAGGGGCATGAATTAATTTCTATATGATCATTATCAATACTGTAATGTAAAAATTCGTAGATTTAAAATACAGTAAGAAATGTCAGTGCAATCATACAGGTAATCTAGAAAATATTGTTTAACCAAAAGAATTAGGTAATGAATTTCACCTCATAAAGACAGTATTTATGCCGTCGCGTCGAGAAATGTATACAATAGTACCATGCCCTGAGGAAGCCAACATTCAAATTCTTTTGTAAAGACGCCACCAAAGTTCTAGACTGTCATCCTTCGATAATCACAAACTCACCACTTAAAAACTAGGATAAAACCAGAGAATCCACAGTAAGTCCGCACGCTTTCGAGTGCATTGGACCTAAGAGGATCGGAGGGGAGGAGAAAGTCTGCGATTTATCAATACTCCTCTCATGTAAGTGGATAGAAACGAGAAAACCTTTCTAAAGCATTTAATCTCTAGTTGGTTTGTATCCCAAGTTTACAACATAAAAATAATACAGCTTTTTCATTATCACAACATAGATTGTTTATGTTAATTGTCAAATACTGCTTGTGTAAATTCCCAAATGAAGCACTGCTTCTTTGCAAATGATTCAGCTCTCTTATCACAATGGAAAATAGTTTGATCGCTCTTCACGTTATACTGAGTCCCTCCTAATACTTTCCTGCCCATTTATATAGTTTCCTTTACATCAAACAGGATATTAATCGTCATTGGTATTTGTTACTATAGAAATATCACGTCCATATACATACATATATATATATATAAAATAAATATGATATATATATATATATATATATATTATATATAGTATATATATATATATAGATTAACACGTGGCGGTTTCTCAAACTCAACAATATCACGAAGATAGGGAAAGCACACCAACGGATCAGTGAGGTCTTATTTATTCTCTAGTGGCAATGTTTCGAAGCCAGCCAGCAGGTCTCATTATAAAACTATGAAGTAAGACAACTGATTATTACACTAAATTTAGGTGAGAAGCCTTAAATTATACACATTGTTTGCAATAAAAAAAAAAAAAACTAGTAAAAATAAGACTAATGGTCAATCGTTAATGAAGAACTGACGTGGAATAGGTGTTCAGTGAAAGGACCAGTTTTTTATTTTTTAATTATTCATTAATTGTTAATAGTAAATATTGGTCGAAATAATAACATTTATTGGCACGACTCCTAAAGTTAGAAAATTCGGAATTGGAAAGATTGCTGCCATTCCTATAGCTTTCGATTCGGACCTTGAGTAACCTATGTGTGGATCCTATATAGGTGTCTCGAGGACAAGATAAACTTATAAATAACACGCGAGGTTATGAAAAGCTCAAAACGGTCTTTGGAGTTTAACAGGCTACCTATAGTCAATGGATCTGTGGGTATAATTTTCATTTTTAGTGCAGGGAGATAACCAGATCTCAGAATTAGGTGCTTCATTAAAAGTTTTATTATTAATAAAAGGAAGATTTGAATATAAAGGTAATCTAAAAACGTTTGAAGTAGGATGGCGTGGAACGAAAATATTATGCAATAATTTGGAGACATGTTTAAAAAATAAGTGAAAAGAAAAACAGGTTTTGGATAAGTATTTTTGCAAAATCATGATTTCATTGTGGAGAGCTTTCCAACTAGAAGAAAAGGCAAAGACTCAGTTACCATGGAATTGATCTTAAAACTGACAGAAGAAAACTTATAAAAGCTTTTACTCCACTAAGTACAAATCTTATAGTTTTTGTTCTTTCAATTTTAATATCAATGCCACATTAACTTCACCGATCAGTGACTTTATCTTCTAGTTGGCTAGCTTTCCACACTGAAATCACGTTTTTGCAAAAATACTTTTCTAACAACCGCATTAGTTCTGTGGTTTGCATCAAATACTCTTAAAACTGACAGTCTCACACTAGTAAAAGTTATCCTCTTTGCATGCACTGTCCAATTTTGGAGGCGTATCAATGCCTGTCCGCATAAATTGAGGATAAATTCTTAAACTGAGTTCTAAGTTTTGTGTAATATCAAAGATTTGCAATAGACCTTTTCACTGCTTTTGTAATTTAATCTCTTTTTTTCAATCAGTAAAATTATTCTTAATTTACTTTGATGTCTAAGAGGTAAAATAAATAATCACTTATGAGATTGCTAAGTGCGAATATTCTTGTTCTATTCTGATTTTATCCTTCCTTTAGCAGTCATAGTAGGCAGTTTGGCGTAATCTCTGCAACGGTCACCAAAGAACAAGCTAACCTCCTTGTGACACACTTTCCTTACTTTTAGTTACCCTGTCCGAATTTACGGAGAAACTTCAACTCAATGTGTGGCCGATTTTACTGAGATTTTCGCCAAGCGATGATTCACTTGAACTAGAGGCCTCTTTGTCTATAAGACAAGAGAATGAAGAAGTTGGTGAGATAAGGTGAGGATCTTTCCTAGATACTGACCCCGAGGGGTTTTCGGCGGTCGTTATCTAGGACAAATATATCTTAGGGATTATAACCTTTTGCTTACATTTTTACGGTAATCCCACCGGCTCATAATGATCAAGCCTCGATGGTGGATACATACAGGTTAAAAACGTGTGTAGGACACTAGGAAAAATCCTTTTAAAATCCGATTATAGGGGACAAATGTAGTGAATCTGAAACATACACAGAAATAACAGCTTTTGTTTTAGCCAACAAACAAAAAAACAGAAAATAAGGAAAAGACAAATAATAAGTGTAACGCCAAAATCTTTGGCACAATAATTTTTTGCGTATTATAGTCATTTCATCTAGTTAAAGAATTATAGAAAATAATATTGTAGTAGGATAAAGGATTCTGCTCGCTGACATTTAATAACCATCCTTTGCTTATTCTTTCTCAAATTTTCCTTTAGAAATTTTTGGTATATTATAAATGTGCTCTTTCATTCATTTAACAATCTTGGTGTACTTCTGCCTCCTGTGTCCTACCATTATCCATTTCCTGAATCATCGTATTCATATGCTATTTATTTTATAAAAAAAATTTCCGTGTATTTCTTTCACTTAGCCCTCTCTCTCTCTCTCTCTCTCTCTCTCTCTCTCTCTCTCTCTCTCTCTCTCTCTCTCTCTCTCTCTCTCTCTTCACTAAACGAAACAATTATTATTTCTGTCCCTATTTTAGACTCATAATGATCACATTTCTCTTATCATCAGATTATCTTACTAACTTCATTTTTTTCTTATAAGGACTCTCTCTTACTTCTGTTCCATTTTTCAGTTTCTTTGTCGTCTTCTTCAATATTCTTTATTCGAAACTTCATTGCACTGAAAGTAGTTATACACTGCTGATCTCCGACCAAATTTGGCCTCAAATTTTGGCAATCATTACTAGTTACATATGTTAAGGCACTGGATAGATGTATAAGTGGATATATATTAAAATAAATGGGGCTGATAACCTTAGCGTTTGGTGTATAGAGACAGGTGCAAAACAGTGAATTCCTCAAGATGCTGATATGAGACACAAGTCGGAGACATGCCGGTCGTGGGAACGAGATGGCGGTGCATTCCAGAGATATGAGGTAAATCGCAAGGAAAGGTCACTTCAGGTCACGAATACATGCGCTAGATAAAACGTGTACATGAGAAATGGAAACGCACAGAACAGACTAGCACGCGTGCATTCGTGTGTTCAGTAGCGTGCGTGTATCCGCACGTCTGTTGGTCAGCGTACATACGTACGTTTGTAATACGAAATAGATGGAATAAAAAAAACCCTAGTGAGGCGATTAAGCGAACACTATCTGATATTCATTGTGTGTGGAAACTCGCAAAGAGGAAGGGACTAAGATCCATCGGAAAAGGTAAATTGAACAGACTTTGGAAAAAGGTTATACATTTTATTAGTGACGTTGAGTTCAGCTTCTAGATAGTGGAATGGTAGAAAAAGATTACAAGACTTTTATCCATTATACACGGTGATGCATTTCAATGTCTGATAATTATATTCTCATTATCAGATGGAATCGAAGTCACCATTAAAAATGGATTCTCTAGACTTGTGTTGACAGTTATTGTTAAAGACTAATGAATAGTCGGACAGAAGTAGATAAGAGGGGGTACTTAACTGAATATGATTTCGTGGAAGAGTAATGGAAGTTTAACGATTTTTGGAATGTTCTTTAACTCATTTTATTCCATTTTCATGTTAGCTATTTTGGGAAATATAGACTATATTTTTGCAATAGCGGGAGTATGAATTCGCCAGGAGTGTTTGTTAATATTTGATTCTTCAGCTAGCTTCAGAGATGACACTCAAAGGGACTATCGAAGGAAGGTTACTCGTTCCAGTTAGGAGTTCTCTCCTATTATTTAGACGAGGGTCATTTTGACCCTCATAAGACATATTTTCGGTCATTAACTACTTTTATTTATTAGTTACTCTTCATTCAACAGTGAAAAAAGTTTAAAATAAATCTCTCTCTCCTCTTCTCATCTCTCTCTCTCTCCTATCTTCTCTCTCTCTTCTCTCTCTCTCTCTAAGGGGTAAAATATATTTTCCTTCCTTTATATAAAGTGTTCCCGTGTGCTTTCAAATCTTAATGCCTAATGTTGATCAGAGTTTTATAAAAGATAAATGTATTTTATTGTATTTACTTTACAATTATAAATATAACAAACATTATTTTTACTCGTTCTTTGCTAGTATGTTCAAGAGAAAAATATTATCTATTTATCCGAAACAAATAAGAGTGAAGTCGTAAATTGGCGGAAGTAATTTAGCTGAAACAATTTCATAGAGACATATATTCAGTTAAGGAGGATTTCCGGTAGCAAACCCAAAGGCAATTTGTGGAGCTTTCTACTTATGTAAATATCTCAAACACAGTTCAAGGTAAGTGTTTACCATTGTAGGAAAATTAACGTTTCATTACCTTCCTTTTCAAACAATTAAGGAACAGATACCTTGTTAAGGACAGTGTCAAAGTTAATTAACGTTTCAGTTTTAGAATAACGTCGAATGTTAACTACCTTTAATTTTCAAGAGTTGATCATTGATATACTTGCGTAAGTGACAGATAATTGTTCCTCGCTTCGTTGGGTATCTTTCAGCAACTGTTAACCTTGTTATTAATAGTTGCCCATTTAGTATGTATAAACCCACTCGCCTGTGCACACATACATTTATATGTACATGTGAATTTGTCTTATTACGTTTGGGGAACGCCTCTCTCGAGGGGGTTATGAAAAATTGCCTAGACCAGTTTGGTTGTGCTACCCTTTTATAAGACTACACCTGATGGGAAGTTCCTTATATGCGTTGCTTTAAATCCACAAGGCTCCCTTCGGTTTCAACTAAATTGTAAAAGCTATACCAATGAATACTCACAGAGAAGTGGTCTGCCAGAAACTGTAGTCAGATTTTTTTAAATTGAATTTTTGTCAAAAAAATTTTTTTTTGTATTATTAAATCCTAAAATTAATCAAAATTGAAAATGTGAATAATTTTCAACTGAGTCTACGGTTTTTGATGTAGAATTTATCAAGGACTCGTGTGGTATTTGAATTTTGAAAATCAGACAACAAAGAAGAAAGCCTTGTTGTTTTAAAGGTACCTAACTAAATGCCCAATTGTGGTGCCGCTTAGTTTACCCTTTCCACCCAAGTACTTATGGAATCTAACTTTCCCAGACTTAGTTACATTCTTATTTACATATTTCTCCCTTCGATTTCTAAGTCTCTTGTCCAGTCTTTTGGAAAAATGATTGATACGCTGTTCCTTGTGAACTGGATGTTCTCTGCCATAGGACCTTTTTTTTCGTTCATCCCAATAACTGCATTGTAAGCACTTGTGTCTCCATCCCCCCTGCAAACACAGTATATCCTCATTTTTCTTTCTAGAAACCAACCCCATAATACTTTTGCTGCTCGGCTTCCATTGACCTGAACCTCAAATCGGAAATGGCCAAATTTCCAGCAATCAATTTCCACTTTCTTGATAAGCTTCCACTTTCTTTTCCATATTCCTCTTTGGTCAATTTTCTTTTTTTCAACTCACTGTCAACGTAGTTGCAGTATTTCTACAGCACATAAGCATCCAAAATGAAGCCTGTCATCATCATCATCATCATATCTTATCACGCCAACATTGTATCCACTACATAGCGGCCTCATTACATTCGTAGAGGTCCAAATCTGTACAGATTGGCCC
Organism: Macrobrachium nipponense; assembly: GCF_015104395.2. Taxonomy (NCBI): domain Eukaryota; kingdom Metazoa; phylum Arthropoda; class Malacostraca; order Decapoda; family Palaemonidae; genus Macrobrachium; species Macrobrachium nipponense. The sequence goes on from NC_061091.1 coordinate 37,234,473, forward strand.
ATGTTCACATCCACAAAGTATGTGATCCATTGTCTGGATGGGTTGACCACATGGGTACTCAGCAGAGGGGGCAAGACCCCACTTATGAAGATTTTCCTCAGTCCTTCCAACTCTAGCTGTTGCTCGTTTAAGAGTAATCCAATCCTTTCTACAAAGGTTTGTTCCATGGGGAAGATACTCATATGGACTCTGGATGGCCTCACCCAGTGAGCAGGGGTCAGTTTCTCTCCAGTGTTCTAGGCGGTAAGTTGCTGACTCCCTGGGGTCGAGGCTGGTGGTGGTTATGAAGCTCTTGCGAGATTTCAATCTTTGTCAGCCAATTCTAATATTGGAAGATTGGCCTCAGGTCATCCAGGTATCATAAAAATGACTTCAACATCAAGTATTCCATCTTTGTCAGGATGAATACCTGGTTTCCTGTAATAATGAAAATGCACCTATCCACTTTTTTCTGAAGTTTCTGGTATCTACTGCTACCAATTAACTGAACATAGGTTTTATGACTTTTAAATGTTATTTACATCTGCTTGCCCACTTCCGTTCAGTAATTAATTATATACAAATGCGCATTTTTTATTTTGTAGCAACTGTAGTCCTTGGAAAAACTAGGTATTTTTTTCTTGTTTTTTGACTATTTCGAATGCATGATTTTGCACAACCACCATCACTTTTGCCATGCTGTCACAATCAAAATTATGTTTAGTCAAAATCAGTTCACCTTTGCCATTACAATCCTCCTCCATACAGTTTGCAATAATAGAAACTAAGTCACTAAAAACGGTCTCCATTATCATGACTACTGGATCACTTGTGGATAACTGTTCTTGTACAATATCTTCTTCCTCTTCTGGTTTTAGTTCACTTAGTAATGGCTTTCTCATTTCAGCAGGAGACTTGTTTGAGACAGCTTCTCTATTTATTTCGTTAGGAATATCCACTACATTATTTTCCTTATCACTGCTATCTTAAATTTCTTCTTAATGTCATCCTCTGATAGATAGTGCATGAAATCATCATCATCATAACGCCAATCATCTCCACTAGCATCACCACCGCCATTATTTACATTAGGAACACCAGCTGACGTTGGTTTAGCCACACGTGAGTCGAGGCATGTTCATCAACCACTACATTTTCTACACTGATTTCTGTTTCTTTTTCCAAAATTTGCTATCTATGTCTTTCTGCTAACCTTGGCACGGATTTCTGCCTAATCTCAAACCATTTCTTTTGCTGCATTTTGCGTGAATAGCGAGGAAAAAAAAAAGTAAAAAAAAATCGCACTAATTGGCAACTTGAGACCCACGAGCGACATGAAATTACACATGAAAGTTTAAAGGGTGACTAAGGTATCTGGCTGGTATTACCGTGACGGCGTAATGGTATCATGGTATATATTCTTCGTAGCCATTGTTGTAAGCCTCGACTGGCAACGGAAGGGATTATTTTTTTATATTGAATACTTTTTCAAAAAATTAAAAAATTTGAATTTTTACCTATTTATAGGTTAAATAGAGCTTTAATACTTTACGTCGGGCAACAGCACACATAGAGGGACCAAAAACCATTATTTGTATTTTATTTCCTGTGAGGAAAAATGTTTTATGGTTTTTATCTATACACTTAATCCTGTTTAGTTGAAATAAAGCTCTTGAGAGGCCTCCTGATGGAAGGGGTGGAAATTATCGAGCTACTAGTCTTTTATTCTCTTCTCTCCTGTGGGACTATATTGACTATCTTTTGTGTTATGAAGATTTATATCAATATTATCTATATATATATATATATATATATATATATATATATATATATATATATATATATAATATATATGTGTGTGTGTGTGTGTGTGTGTGTGTGTGTGATCATGCAAGAAAGAAAAAGTATAGTCAAAGTAGGCTTAATATCCAAACTGACATTACAAAGATTAGCAATAAGGCCGATTTCACTCCACAGAAATGAGGAAACGACTGGGGGGAGGGCAGAATAAACTAT
>NC_061091.1:37238967-37241467 GCF_015104395.2 Macrobrachium nipponense
AGAGGGTTGAAACCAGTTTTGTCATTAATGAACGTTGTCGTCTCACTGTGTCATTTGGAAAGTAATGACAGGTGGGTGACGGAATACTATTTCAAGTATTTCAAAAGGGTGAAATGTTCTCATTGGAGTTCTGGTGGTAAACGGGCTGTCATATACAAGGAGTGTAGTATGCATTCGTGAAATAAAAGGTAATAATCGTTTTTTGGTGTTGTTATTATATGTCATATAAATACATTTTATTTCATGCAAGCGTTCAGTTCTTCTAAGTCCCATTATTTCTCTTCCTTAGGATGAGCGGGAAAGGAGGGGCTGTTCTGCAAGGGGCACAGGTGGAGGACGAACGTCAAGCGGTACAAGATAATGAATTTAGAAGATTGTGGTTTTTTATTGTAAAATTGTAAGCAGTTTGAAGGTTGGTGATCGGGAATTGGATGTCGTAGGTGGTAGTGTTTTTTTAATGCATTTGGGAGAGACACGTGAATCTGACACTTGTTAATGTGTACTGGTTTATGTAATAAACATATGTGAATGGTCATAATTAGATTTTATTACCCTCATTCTTAATTGTTCAACCTTCCATAGAATTTCATTGTGGTAGGTTATGGAGTTTAGAAATCTTTTTGCATTCATACTATCGTGTGATATGATATGTTTTGCACCTGGCAGTGAGTGACAGAGAAACGGTGACTCTTGTGGGTGCTTATCAGCTGCTTATCTGAATTTGAATGGAGATGTTAGGTTAGGTTAGGTTTGGTTAAGGGACTTAGAATTTTTTCACTCGGTGGGTAAGGTTAGGTTAGGTTAAGGGACTTAGAATTTTTGGTTTTCCAACGGAGTTATATATACTCTGCTCTCTTCATGAGCGATTTTGGGTTCTTTTCTGAACTAAAGTGAAATATTTGGTGGTTTTCCCGTGAGTCGTTAATGGTCAACGTGCGTGAGGTTAAAAAAAAGTCAAGCTTATGGGGTTTAACTCCTGTGAGCCGAATTGGGGGTTGGGTGTTGAGGTTGAGACGAAATGGGGTCTTTTCCCCTTCTATCTTCACGATGGATTTGGGGGTTCTTTTCTGTTTTAGACTGAAATATTTGGTGATTTTCCGGTGGAGTCGTTAATGGTCAACATACATGAGGTTAAAATAAAGGTAAGCTTATGGAGTTTATCGCCTGTGAGCCGAATTTGGGGTCGGGTGTTGAGGTTGAGGCGAAATGGGGTCTTTTTCCCTACTATCATTGTATAACTATGTAACAATGGCTGCTCGCAAATTTTTATTTTTTAAATGATGATGACGCAGCATTATGATTCGAATAGTCAACCACAGTGACCTAATGTGTCGTATACATACGACAGCGACTATAAACGATGCGTCTTGAGTGGATTTTTCTCCCTCCAAAATAGCATTTGAATGCATCAATATAATGAAAGCATGACTGGTATATGAACAAGTTAGAGTGAATAGACAGTAAAAAGATCAGATTTATTAAAAGAGGAAAATTTTGCTCAACTACGAGAAGAATTGAAGTGAGAAGAGAACGAAGTCGTGTTGTTTCAGAGGTTATTTTTCAGAATTTCAGAAACAAGAGGAGGCAATTCATCTAGTGACCATATTACTTTTTTTTTAATTTGAAATTTATTCCAGCACATTGAAAAGTAAGAATAGATTCTGGAGTATTTGGAAGGTAGTTGTTACCCATAAAATATAAGGTCTATTGTCTCAGAAAAATATTTTCTATTTATACTGAATAAGATGAGAGATCTTTTGAAAAACGTTGGGAAATAAATGGAAAGATTGATACTCACGATTTGGTAATTGCGATACTACAGAAAAATTTATGGATAGAAAAAAGGAGGAAAGTATTGGTATGATAAAGTGTGTTGCATTTGGGATTATGATTAGGTTTCATGTCATCTGACTATTATTGTCGTGTTTCAAGCATCTAAAGGCCTTTATTCAAATGTCACCATTATTCCATGTCTGCTTCTCTTACGATGAGACATGAGTCTCAGAAGGGCAAAGACAGCGAGCATTTCTATCAGTATTTTAATTTTAATTCTATTCATAACTCATGTTCTTTAAAATGACGTTTTTTCTTTTGTATAGTTTTCATCGTTTGTAATTATGAGTTCCCCCACTGTCCAAATTCTATTGAAAAAGAAAAAGGGATGAAGAGAATAGCTATATAAATTCAAACCTCTTGATAAACTATCAGTCTTTGCAGATTTAAATTCCATCAAGTAATATCCACATTGCCGAAACAAATGCATAACTTTTATTTTAAATAGATTAAAGCAAATCACTATGAATTTTCCAAGTCATATAGAACAGATCAAGATTTTCTTTGTCAAATTCTGTTTCTCTCTCTCTCTCTCTCTCTCTCTCTCTCTCTCTCTCTCTCTCTCTCTCTCTCTCAGATGATCTCTTCTCCATCTCTCAACATTTATGCCGATCTATTTAAAAAAAAGTTATGCATTTGTATGATAGATTGAAGCTAATGGCACGAT
>NC_061091.1:37248967-37283967 GCF_015104395.2 Macrobrachium nipponense
ATTATATATATATATATATATATATATTCGAGTGCCAAAATTACCCTCATTTAAATCATTGGAAAAAACTCCTAGCTGGGAAAGGTAACCTACTGTCCATAGTCCCCTTTGGTGACATCTCTGAAGCTAGCTGAAAAATCAATTATTAAAACTCTAGGTGAATTCAAATTCCCGATATTAACAAATATAATTTCTATTTCCCAAAATAGCTAACATCAAAATGGAATAAAATGAGTTAAAGAACATCCCAAAAAATCGTTAATCTACCATTACTCTTCCCGAAATCATATTTAAGTAAGTACCCCCTCTTATCTCTTTCTGTCTGACTGTTCATAGTTTTTATCAATAAAAGTCAAGACAAGTCTAGAGAACCAATTTTTCTAAGTGGTGACTTTGAATCCATCTGAAAATGAGAATATAATTATCAAACAATGAAATGTTGAAGTTTGTCAACAAATGTGTGTCGCATTGCACTTATCTTTCTCTAGACTGAACTCATTGTCTCTACATAAAAGGTATTAAATTTTCAAAGTCTTCACGTTACCTTTTCTGACGGATCTTAGTGCCTTCCCCCATGCCAAAGTCTCTTGTGACCACTACGACAGCTTTCGTTTAATTGTCCCGTTAATTCACATACTAGAGATTATATTTCACTCACTGTTCTTACCATTGTACATATGTACGCTTACCTACAGATGTACGGACACACGCATACCACTGAACACAGAAATGTACGCACACTAGACTATTCTGTGTTTTCATTTTCCCATGTACACGTTCATCAAATACACGCATTCGGTGGCCTGAAGTAACCTGAAGTAACCTTTCCTTGTGGTTTACCTCATTTCTTTGGAATGCGTTCGCATCTCGTATTGCAAACGGCATGTTTTGTATTTGAGGAACTCACTGTTTTGCACCTGTCTCTAACCAGCAAGAGCTAAGGTTATCAACCCCATTTATTTTAATATATATCCTTTTTCAAGTCTAACCAGCACCTTAAGATGGCTCGGCCACCTACACCTGTCTTTACTTGCCACATGATTTAGAGCTACTTTTGCTGCTGAGGTCCTCCTACCCCGTCAGCTGCATACAAGTTTGATGGCTCCCGCAACGCATATTGTGACCATTATTATTGCTACCATAACGGCAATCACTTGAACTGTGTAGCGTTCGGTGAAGATGAATTCATCCCAACCATTATCGTCTAGCTCTGGAACAGTAACCGGCTCCAGTATAGGTGGAACTTTAACTGCCTCGTGATCCCCACGTAAGTGTTTCATGAACACCTCTGTCGATGAGTTGTAGATCCGTCGGCTTAGCATCAAGAAACATCTCAAAACGACTCTGCATGAGCCATTATTAAGGATCTTTGACCCCTGTAGGTGTATCCTAACACCCTCGCTGCTAAACTGTAAATTCGTCATCTTCATTGCTTACTTGAAATATTTTACTCCTGACTTGCCCCACAATTTATCCTGAGACGACCAATCGACGATATCCCGTCCCTGCATTGGCGACTTGTGACCTCGTCGCCCTTGTGACGATCCAACACCTGGGACAGTAGATCCTAACTTATTTTCGTTGTCACCATTCGTGTGAGCTTGGGAATTCTCTAGAGTCATCCTGTGTCCATATTTTGTCATTAATAGATTCTAACTCTGTAATTTTTGCTTCGTTGAAATTGTGTGTGAGTTTATGTGTTTGTGTAAATTTGTGTGCGTTTGTTGGTGGAGGAGGGCTGTGGGTATTAAGATAAAAAAAAATTAAATTCAGAGATTTTATCACTGTAAGAAATATTAGAAATTTTGGTTTATTTCAAAAATATTTTTTAGTGGTTTTGAGGTATACTTAAAGAATAGTTTACTACATTTTGAGATTGATCTTTCTCAGCAAACTGACTGCAATTAAAAGGTCTACAACAATAGGAGATTGATACAGAATCTTTTTAACTGCTTTTACATTTTTTTTAATAAAGGATAATGATCCGGTATTTATTGAGTTAGACGTGGATTATTTTTCAGATGCTCTCGGAGAGAAAAAAAACACAACCTCCCCTGGTTATATAAATGTATCTAAAATTGTTTTGGGGGGGGGGGGGGGGTTGGGGGGGGGGGGGGGAGACTTGGGATATTCTTTTAATCACCTCTCAGATATAGTATTTAGAGTTCATTCTAAGATATCAATACCAGTTCTTTTCTTTTATTCTTTCAGTTTTCTTATTACATAATCCACACTAAAGGGTACTATTTTCATTGAGTTAAATATTAAAAGAGAGAAGAGTTAACGAAGGCTATTCATCTCAGTTTGACAACGAACTGCTAACCTTAATTGGACACGCTTTCCAGGATAATTTTAATGAGGAGTCATGTTGAAAGATCAGTCAAGGATACTTAAGCTACAACGTTAGGGAGGGATTGAGTTTTATGGCCATAGTAGTATGAAGCGTCTGATTTAAATATAGTAGAGGGTAAATCATGAAAGACGACGAACAAAATAGTATGAAGACTTATCAAAATGTAGTAGATATGTGAGTTGATAAGAAGATATAAGGGGAGTACAATAAGATGGTAGGGAAATAATCATTCGTTGATAGATCTGAAATGCACCTTGATAAAATAAAGAACCAAAGATAATTCTCAAATTGAGTGAAAGTAAAGCATTGAAATACAGTAGGTACATGGTTCCCAAGCCAGTTATGATATATGGCAAAGGAGAATAAGTTTTCACTATGATCTTCAAACATTGTCTTAGCCCTTCCTTTTGAATAGAAAATTTCTTCCTTTCTTATGCCTTTCCTCCGTCTCAACGTTCTTTAAAAGGTTTCCCTTTGCTTCGTCTAACCTTTCCTAAAGGATGTGATGTAAATTTCCATACCAATTTACACCCTCGTATCTTTCGGATAAACCCAAAGATCTTGTATGCCATACACACATCCATATTGCGAACGATTTTTGCTGTCGTAGAAAGAAACGGCATAAATATTGATAAAAGTGTTTTTCTTCTATGAACAAGACAAATATTGGCTTAAACGAGATTGCTTAGAGGCGTCCAGTGCTAAAACCCACACTCGCCACAAATTTGAGAAATGCATTTTATTGTGCATCTGGAATCCCCTTTGTTTCCTCTTTCGAATGGTGTTAAGTGAGTGTATATTTTGATGATGAGAATATGGTTCAATTTTGCATTATATGATCTGTACTTTAGTAAATTTCTGCATTAATTTTGCCCATCAATTGTACAGTCAATCATACAATCAATCAGTCAATCAAATTGTGCACAGTCTAATCTTTTGTTCATATATAACATCATATTTTTGGGGTCCTAAACATTCCAAAAATTCAAACCTGAAGAAAATATCTTAAAAAATAAAATAATTATGGTCTTTTTTAAAATTTGCACATTTAAAGGCATTTTTCTCCATTTTTTAAAATTTGGAGAGTAGCGCTGGACGCCTCTATAACAATAATATTAAAGCATTAGCAACATAACACATTGTGTCGAGTTCATTAGTCCTTGTCTCCCTTCATCAAACTTTTCCTTTCTCATCCCAGGAGAGGTTACTCTTGTCAAATTTATGTGTGCATGTGTGTGCACCTAAACTGAATGACACACTGTTTGAAACAAAAACACACACACACACACACACACACACACACACATATATATATATATATATATATATATATATATATATATATATATATATATATGTGTGTGTGTGTGTGTGTGTGTGTGTGTGTGTGTGTGTGTGTGTGTGTACGTGACCAAGGCATGGAGATTACGCAGTTTTTTGCATGGGCCCAAATAAAGGTATATCATACACATCCGATATGGTTTTGATTAGATCTCATGGGTGGGACTATTAACCGTACGTAGTACGCGATTGCGTGACAGTGTCTGTTCCTTATATGATATGGTTGATGAGGGAAGCGGGGCACTTGGGACCATACAGTCAAGTGGATGGACCTGTCCTGACAGAGGGCCAATCTATTTTTGCTGAAGAAGTAAGCGTATTTACACTTAATGGCCGAAAGGCATCTTTGACTTTTTATATCTTAATCATGGATTTCAGAGTTTTCTTTTTGATATGTGACTTTTATTCCAGGAGATTGATTTTTATTATCTCGATTTTATTTGCAATTTATTTTTCTATTTATGTAGGATTCCTTCTCTCTCAGATGGGTCTGGAAGTCCCTCATGGAATGGTACTGGTGAAAGAAACTATGACTATTAATTGTATATTTTTCATTTGGGAGAATCTTATGGTTGATTGTGTATTCATGGACTAGTGTTTAAAGATGTATTAGTTGCTGGAGAGAAAGGATTTTTTCAATCCCCATGATTATTTGGGTTTATCCCTTCCATTTAAAAGCAAAACCTTTCCCTTTCTTATGCCTTTCCTCCCTCCCAACGGTCTTTACTAAAGGATCTGCTGTAAATTTCACTACCATTCTAGATCTTTGTATCTTTCGGATAAACCCTAAAGCTCTGTATACCATACAAATACCCGTATTACAAATATTCATAAATGTTTTCCTTCTATAAACAAGACAAATATTAGTATAAATGAGATTACTTTTATTAATACATTAACAATATGTTCAATACAATTATTAAAGAATTTTAGACAATATTTTGAAGCCAATAACTGTAGTCTGCACCGTTCCCAAAAAGATCATGTATGTTTCACCAACATTCACTAAGAATTCTGGCCCACTCAAACCTAAGTTATTGTCACTCTTGAGCCATCCGTACCCATATTTTGATTTCAGGTTAATTTTTAATAACCCTCTTACAATAGGAACACTGGTTCGCTTTAAAGATATCCTCCCCGAGTTGATGCGTACCTGCACAGTTTTTAAGTTTAATTGCCCAAAATGTAATTTTGGGTCTTATGTGGGATGTACCAAACGCCCACTTAAGGTACGCATCGAGTCTCATAGGGGTGTCAGCCATCGTACACGTTTACTTTTAAGCAAAAGAGAAGCTAGTGCCATTAGACTTCATGCCATATCCTGCAACCATCACATAGTACAATACAGTGATTTTCGGACAAAGAAAAAACAGCCATTCACCTCCCTTTTTAGAGACCCTCCATATTAAACAACAATCTCCAACACGCAATAACCAAACCACCTCTGTTCCTTTGTTCATTGCATAATTTGCTTGTTTGTTTGTTTCTTCATTTCGCCCTCCTTCTCTGTCTTTTACCCACACCACTTCACCCTCGTTCATTCGCAGTTTTCTAACTTGCCTAGTTGTCATTTAACTACGACATAAACAGTAGGTTCTCCGGTATTTTGTATTACATAATCTTTATTTTTATTCTGAATATTCACGTTTTTTTCTTTCGCTCTCAGTATGTTTATGCGTTTTACGTAATCTCTTATTACATGTCATTGATCTTTTATTAGATAACTCAGGTTTTTATGTTCATATTTTTACCTTATATTATGTATTTTAAAGTGTTGTCAATTACAATTGTTTTAATATTTTTCAGATATAGTCAATCTGAATATCTTGCTGTTTCTCTTTATTTTTTTTCATTTTATGCATAAGTGACCTTGATGATGGAAAAAGTTATGTATTCCCGAAAGCGCGACTTTGCCTGTTTTATTTTAAAGAAAATAATAATGTCTCCAATATTACCACGTCTTCTGGGTATCCGGTTCCTCCATATATATATATATATATATATATATATATATATATATATATATATATATATATATATATATATATATATATATATTAGGGCTTGTGCCTTGTATGATAAGGCGCCCTATGAGGTAATGTTAGACTAGCGATAATCTATACGCTAAGTCGGTTGGTATTGCACTTCCATCTTCAATGGAGTGTCTGGGGTTTTGTAAGATCACTTACGAAGTCGGTATTATCTTTACGACGATGTGTTAAAAATCATGGTTCGGTGAGGTTCTTGTAGAAAAACAAAAGGTATAAAAAAAAAAATAGTATAATCTTCTGAAGTTTTACATGATGAAGATCAGGGATGATCGTACAAGTCTTCTATGACGATAGCTTGATCGCTTCTGCCAATGATGATGGCTAATCCTATTCCTCTACATGATAAAGCTTAGGTAAAGAGGTACAGGTCTTCTAAATGACGATAGCTAACTCTCTTCGCCTGTCTACCATCTCTGTTACAAGTTATGAAGGAACAGACAGTAGTTCGAACATATGAACATTACTATCAGATGACATAGTTACATACGAACACACAATCGAATGAGACACGTACAGATCACGTAGGCCGTTTGAATATAGGTCGGGGTAGTTGTCTCAAGCAGGGAGCTAGGACTAATGTTTATAAAAACAACAATTGAATGACTACAGGTGACGGCATGTTATCTTAGCTTACATACTTATTGTATACGTCATCTTTAGCGTCTCTAGTCTGATCACATTTCCTGCAAGCAATCTGGTTGTTGACTCTTTAGTTTAGATTTTTATATATATGGACTACATTCCATATTTTTATTATGTAAACACTTACATTAGCTCGGTCAGCTACCAAAACCAGCTACTGAATATTAACTCAAACTTGACTTGCATCTGACTTATAGGAGTGTGATACAGACACTATGTGAATATATATATATAAGTAAATAAAAATTCATTGTGTACATGAATTGATTCAAGTAATAAAATATAAAACAATGATATTGGTAAATAATAGTGATCACATGATATATATAATGATCAGTTTTTCACTTCATCTCTTTAAGATACTTATGCTACAGAAAATACTAATGTACTCTGATAATTGCATAGAATGAAGATTAACATGATAAAAATCATATTTAACTGATATAAAAAATATCATATATGAATTGATAAAATTATTAATGTTTATGCTGATTGATTCGTTGATTTCTGATTCATTTAATCAATATACTAACCTCATATAACCTGCAGATATTGGGAAGATAAAAGGTAACAGATTGATTATAGGCTACCTGATTTGTTTATACATTGGTATATGGATTCATATAATTATGATTAATATATGTGCACTTTAAATAGATTCCTACTGCGTACACGCAAAGATATATTTAGATTCTGTTATTTATGATCATTTCTATATAAGAGATTCCTATTGCGTACACGCAAAGATATATTTCGACTCTGTTATTTATGATCAATTATATATAGGATACATGATACTTATATATATAGGATACATGACCGAGGTTATACTACTTCACTTTTAACTAGCTTTCGAACAACTTTTCGTCCATTACACAGTTCCAGACAACCACCTATAGCCAATTGAAACGGCCTTTTTCAATGGTTAAAACAAGGGGAAAATTTGCCTGGGCGGGTCCAACGTTCTATTTTGCGCTCATACTTATTCTCTGCATCCTAAGCTACACGATTCCGTTCGCGATGAATAGATCATCCCAGCACGAGTCCTTCGCCAGCAAAGTAGAGTGGAATATCCTTCGGGTCGTAGTTGTCGGAAGTATGTCCCATTCGTAGTCGATTTCCACAGCCACCGGAGCATTCCGCATTAAAACGAGATTAACGACGAGATACGGTGTCGGTCGAAGAAAGTCCATGAAATTCCTTTCACATTGTAGGCGGTTGTTACTTGACGTAGTCATCCGCAGCGACGAACGATTTTTTGAAGTTGCTATGTGAAACTCTCGTACTGCAGGATACTGTAACAGGTTCCATTAATCAGCCTGCAAGTGAAATTATACTTGTCACAAGGGCAAAGTAAATTCAGACGACATCCAAATACAGGGGAGGGGAGGAGAGCCATTTAGACCAGACGTAACCCACATGAATTCGCTGATATTTCGGAATTCAAAAGAGTCCGCTGTACAAACTTTTTTATCCATGGCATTAACAATGAGTGAACCTATCCAGGTCTATGATTATAAAAAATAAATAGATATCATTACGAATCTCAAAGAAAATTCGATATTACTGGTAGTAAGTTACTAGACAAAGAAGTGGAAAATGGAGCTATTTGTAAGATTGCCAGGCAACATAAGAGTCAAAGAGAAGATTAATCATGATTCTATGTGCCCTACAAAAGTTTCATATTCAATTTTCTCGTGCGCATCCTCTGAGGTTAACTTTTAAAACATTATTAATAGGTAGGAGATGCAACGAAAAAAACCCACTATGTAAACTAATTTCTATGTAAACTTTGGGTTTTCCAAGAAAATGTGACATTTTCCCATGAATGTGATTTACTTGAATTGTAATAGGCTAATGTTGCAAGTAAATATTTCTTATCCACAACTTGATAATTCTAAATGTCCGTTTACCCATGTCATAAGCTGAATTAATGACTCTAATTAAATTAATTCATTTTGTTGTTATAGAAATTCTATTTGCTTATATTGTTCATTAATTTTAAAATGATTACAAGTCCTTAACTAATTGCATTACACACGGATAAGAATATGTTATGTGGCCTGTCATGACCTATGAACCACATGTGAAGTTCATGAACTAAGCATTCCTTTCTCCAGTCAATCTGCTGTTGCAAGCAGAGACGACACACAGATGAAGCCTGTGTAAGCAGATTATTGAGGTTAAAAGGAACAAATGCTGATACGGCAATGATGACGTCGTCACTTGGCAGGAGATTGCTCTCAGCCAGCTAAGAGTTACGTTACTTGCTGTAAGAGATACGACTTTAGTATTTTCAAATGATATTTTAGTGTTTTAATTCTCCACCCGCAGGAGAAGAATGTCTGAAAAAAAAAAAAACAGTACCAAAATTGAACAATATATTAGTTTCATGTTGGAAAATCTGCATAATTGTAATTATGTTAAATTAAATATTCCTTATTCAAACTATATGAAAAAGGTTTCCATACAAAAAAAAAAAAAAAAAAAAATTCTATATATATTATTAGCCCTGTATAAGATTCATATAGGATTATTTCATAGATAACATTTTCACTTTTAGACTTCCTGACTTTAAAATCTCTTTATTTTATTTTATTTATTTTATTTTATTATTAGTTTATTTATTTATTTATTTATTTAATTTTTTTTTTTTTCATTGACTACGAATATAAATCACCGGACAGACAATATGTCAGTAGGTTTTGATATGTGTTTGAACTTTTAGCTTATTTGTCATTACTAAAGCGTTAAGTTAGAGTTCAAATCTTTACGCATATATATTTGGATATTTAATGGTTACGTTTTGCTTATTGATATTATCGTGATTCCTTTTTTATTATAATTTGTAACCCTTCCGACTTCTTACGGAGTGTATTAGTTGCTCCACTTGTATCCATATTTATTTTATTTTTTATATTTATTTATTTATATATTTTTTGATATATCTTTGATAAATTAATGGTTGGCTTGAATATGTGAAAAGTGTTCTAGCGGCGTACCGTATAAGGCTACTTGCGGCATCAATTCTATAGATACAAGATATCAATGATAACGGTATTTAAAACCGCGAGAACCGCTATAATCCAGTTCGGATCCAACATCACGAGTTGTAACTCGTAAGACATTGACACTTCCTATTTAATTATCCGTTATTCTACCAAACCGATTGACTCTGGGTGATCAAAATATATTATTGGTTTTCTTAATGGAAAGGAATTCACACAAGTGTTAAGGAGATTATTATTGATTTACACCACCCGAGTCACAGATTATTATGTGTTGAATTCCATATTTACTGATTTAGCACTCATAAATATTCGTAACGCACTCAATTGCGGTGTTTTTTGTTTTAGTGCTATTAATTCTATATAACGTGTCAAGGAACTATTAACACTAAGAAGTGTTTTATTCCCTCTGTCAGACTCGTAATTCTGTTAATAATTCTACGTATATTCTTTCAAGGATTGATTTGGCACAGGATAGGCCCTTAAACTGACAGGTGTCTTAGTGTGTCCCTTGTCTTCATGACACGTGTTACAATCAGTTATGTGCTTTTTATATCTGTAAGCATTGTAGGCCAGTAAAATATTGATTTGGCTTTCTGTGACATAGTAGGGAAACCCTGGATGACGGAATGCACCAGTTTATGACGATTGGTATGAAAGATATTATTACTAATACCTGGTCGTTAGCATCTGCTGTGTTCTTCGGGTTTTCCTCGTCACAGACCTACATATAATATTACATTTTGATTACATTATCTGATACACATACTTTAAATATATTTTTGCTTTAGGGTTTCTGCTCGAAGTGTTTATTGGTTTTTTTGCCTAGCCACTGACCCTGTTTCCGTTTCGAAGTGTTTATTGTTTGGTGTTTATTGCTGCTGACTCTGTTTCCGTCCGAAGTGTTTATTGTTTGGGTTATGTCTGTTGACGCTTGCTTTGTTCAGTTTGTAACAGTTCTGCGCTCCAACCCAGATATTCAATGCTCGCGATCTCTTGGGTTAAGGAATTTTCTTGTTTAGATACGGTTTTAACAATAGGTACGGATGTTCTATATTTTTTAGTCTAATTAATGGTTTCTTTGCGGTATGGTGCGGGATTGCGGGATAATGCGTCAGCTATGATATTTGCTTCCCAGGTAGATATCTTATCTTGGCTCCAAAGACCTGAATGATCATTTGTCACCGAGTTTCCTTTTGGACTGTGATTAAAGCCTTTGAAAAACTCGGTAAAGGACTCATGTTCAGTAAGGACTTTATCAGGATAGCCATAGATTATGAACTTAAAATGTACTAGTGTTAAAGATACCTAGCCCTTCCTTGCCTATTACTGCATATTTACTTTCAGAGGGCTTTAGTTTACGTGAATAAAAAAAGCTATAGGGAAGAACTGTTTTTATCATATGACTGAAGTAATACCCCTCTTACCCCTTGGTCTGAGGCGTCTGTTGCAATAAAAAAAAAAAAAATTCCTTATTTAAATCAGGGATTTTTAAGTTAGGTAAGCTGCATTATTCCGCTTTTAAGATATCGAACGCCTGTTGATGCTTTTCAGACCATAATAAATCTACGCTCTTCTTCGTAAGATCTGTTAAAGGAGCTGTCATGATTGAAGAGTTACATATTTACATACGATTGTAATACCCACTACAGCGCAAAAGTGCTGTATCCCCCTTTTACGTTAATAAGTACCGGAAAGTTATGAATAGCCGACACCTTACCATGGACTACTTTTAAGACCTTGACCAGACACATAAAACCTAGATAAACATGTTCGGTTTTTTAAAAACTCACATTTAGATATTTTACTCTGAGATTATTTGTCTTTGTCTCTGTAGCACTAGCTCTACTTATGTGAATGTACTTCTAAAGGGTATTAGAAAAGATTACAAGATCATCCATATAGGCATGTAGGTTATCCCCTAAAAGTCTCCAAACACTATATTGTAATTGGGGCGCAACGTAAGCCGGAGGCATACGTAAAAAATTGATAATGTCCCCTGACTGTGCTGAAAACGGAGTATGAGGTACAATCACTTAGGTAATGGTATCTGGTAAAAGCTTTTAAGTAAGTCCAAGTTGGTGAAAAAAAAATTTATTCTAACCTAACAGAGATAAGATGTCGTCGGTACATCGCACTGGGAAACTATCGGAAGTCGTTTCCTTGTTAAGCGACAGAATCTACGCAGATACGCCAAGTCCGATCTTTTATGGCATGACGTTTGAGGGAAAAATTAGATATGGGCTTATTTGATTTCCTAATGACTCCTATTACTAACATATTTCAACTTCGTCATTTATCTCTATTTTGAAATTTCATTGGGGTTCTACACGAAGGTACGTATATAGCTTTATGTTTGGTCCTTAGACCGTATTTTGTTTTCAATGACATCCGTTTTTCTCCCAGAGATCACTCGCTAGTGGAGAAACTTCCTGGTATTCAGGTAGAAGATAAAAAAAAAATTCTGCTGAATCCCCTCTGCTTGAATGACTTTACGGATATTACTTTTAGATAGATTATCAGAGAGATTCATCCACGACTGGTTGGGCGTGATTAAAAAACTAGCAACAATAAAAAATGCGATATTTATAACTTCCGTATCCACGATATGTATACTTTTAGGGCTTTGTTCGCGGAAATCGTTATATTTCAGAGTGTCGGGAAGGATTAAAATTTCATTTCCCAGCAAAGTCTTTTTACACGCACTAAGACATTCGAGGGTGCATGCTTCTCGAGATTTTTGCGTGCAAAGTACGACTGCGGTTGTGGAGAATTCTGTTGGGTCATTTGAACAATGTTACGATTTATGAGACAAATGTATAGTTCCTTTATATAAGTTATTATTTGATTAACTGTCTCATTTTTGTTCAACGGATTTTAATATGTTTGAAGGTTTATAGGACTTTTCCTTTGACAAAACACGCCTTATTTTGCCGGATTGTAAGATAATATTTGGTATACCCCTAGATGGATCTTACAATTACACTACATACAGATCAACGTTTTTTATAAAACTATAGAGGTATCTGTAAG
Source organism: Macrobrachium nipponense (assembly GCF_015104395.2). Lineage (NCBI taxonomy): Eukaryota > Metazoa > Arthropoda > Malacostraca > Decapoda > Palaemonidae > Macrobrachium > Macrobrachium nipponense. Next base: position 37,261,396 of record NC_061091.1, read on the forward strand.
CGCTCGCTTATCCCCGGACTTCTCATTAGGGAAGTTCGAACAACAGACGGTGAGTCCGTAATACAAGATATTGCGTGTACTAAAGAAATAAAACAAGATATTCTAATTTTTACGGCGCGTACAGTTGGGCTTAATCCACCAGTATTTATTATAACTTAATGTATTAAAATTAAAACGAAAACCTGCTCTGATTACTTATACGGTCGTGTGTTTCATAGGAAAATCCTTTTTAATTCAAAAAGATATTGGTATGAACCAACATCGCTTTTCCCCACTCTGCTAGAGTCGCTTATTGTGGAAGAATTTGCTATGGTTTTGAACACTTCGGCAGTTTTTGACTAACCTTGACCGCTTGACTAGGTGACACAGTAACCGAGTTTGCTTGTTGATTCTGAAAGGCTACTGTTTTCTATTTCTTTTTGTAATAATTAGGATCCTTCTCTTTATTACCATCGGCAACGTATTGTGTGTTTTTAGCATTATGTTGCTGGTTACGTATACAGCAATGAATGACGAACTATTAGGAACTGAGCGATTACTAATAAGACAAGTTATCACTACTGCATACAATTTTAACTGTTTGTACTTCATTCTTTGCTAAAATTTGAAATAGTGAGGGATCCTGGTCAGCGCATTTAGCCTGATGAAAGTTTTTTACAGACATGTTATTCCTTGCAATCCAGCCGTATTTTTAAGTTAAGTTGAGTCATTGAGGTTCGATATTTTATACTCAAAAAACTCAAGGCTAAAACTGCGATCGGGACTTGCAAAGGAGCATTTATTGTCATGACCCGAAATAGTGTTACCTCTAATTTATATAGATTTGTACGGGTGTTCCACTTGTTTTTTGTGTGTTTTCTAATCACTACGGTGCTTAACGACCCTATCCATGCATCTGTATAAATACAGACGTCCACTGCGTAAACGCATATTCACTGTTTAATATGATTGTTACGTAAGGGATTAATAATCACCCAAAATGATAAAATTAACATAGTATATGATTAGATATTTCAGTAGAACTTCTGGAAACAGACACTCAAAGATAAAAACTCGCAGTAGCGAAATCTCAATGATGTAGATAATTTCTGCAAAAAAGTAAGATTAAGAATGTCTCGTAACTTCAGCCACGGAATAACGAAATTCGACCTGTAAAGGAACCACTCAAAAGTTGTTACTCCAAATGAATAAAAAATTGTACTTAGCTTGCTTTTGTGGGAAGTCACGGTGTGTTCCGATAACGACACACGGCCTTGGTCCTCCTTCTCTATTTAGCGGACGACCTGGTTTGGCTTCAGTTTCCCCCGTGCGCGTTGTTTCGATGATTCGAGCCCTTGAAAATCCGATGCTGCAGACGCGTTCCGGTTTTGTTTCTTGCAGTGCCGGAAACGCTCACTAACGATGTTTTCTTGAATGATTCTAATGAGAGACGAAGCTTCCGTTGCCGTAGGAAAAGGGACACGTCGGTTTTGTTTCTGAAGTTATTCACTAACGATGATATTAAGTTGCTTGACGAATCTTGTTGTTTTCTGAAGTCGCTCACTAATGATGATACTAGGTTGCTTGAAGAATCTGCTGCTTTCGTCGTCGTTGACTTCATGATTTATTATTCTGTTTTTTTCTTCGTAGGACGTTGTAGAGTTCTTTCTGGTCCGCTGGCCACCAATATTAGGGCTTGTGCCTTGTATGATAAGGCGCCCTATGAGGTAATGTTAGAAATAGCGATAATCTATACGCTAAGTCGGTTGGTATTGCACTTCCATCTTCAATGGAGTGTCTGGGGTTTTGTAGATCACTTACGAAGTCGGTATTATCTTTACGACGATGTGTTAAAATCATGGTTCGGTGAGGTTCTTGTAGAAACACAAGGTATAAAATAGTATAATCTTCTGAAGTTTTACATGATGAAGATCAGGGATGATCGTACAAGTCTTCTATGACGATAGCTTGATCGCTTCTGCCAATGATGATGGCTAATCCTATTCCTCTACATGATAAAGCTTAGGTAAAGAGGTACAGGTCTTCTAATGACGATAGCTAACTCTCTTCTGCCTGTCTACCATCTCTGTTACAAGTTATGAAGGAACAGACAGTAGTTCGAACATATGAACATACTATCAGATGACATAGTTACATACGAACACACAATCGAATGAGACACGCTACAGATCACGTAGGCCGTTTGAATAATAGGTCGGGGTAGTTGTCTCAAGCAGGGAGCTAGGACTAATGTTTATAAACAATTGAATGACTACAGGTGACGGCATGTTATCTTAGCTTACATACTTATTGTATACGTCATCTTTAGCGTCTCTAGTCTGATCACATTCCTGCAAGCAATCTGGTTGAACCTCTTTAGTTTTAGATTTTTTTATATATATGGACTAACATTCCATATTTTTTATTATGTAAACACTTACATATATATATATATACATACATATATATAATATATATATATATATATATATATATATATATATATATATATATATTGTATATATATATATATATATATATATATATATATTATATATATATATATATATATATATATATATATATATATATATATATATATATATATATATATATAAATATATATGTGTGTGTGTGTGTGTGTGTGTGTGTGATTGCATGGGGACATTTGAATTACACGAGTGAAACAACTAGGTTACAAGAAAACAAAGAAAGTTAAAGTTAAGGCATTCTATCTCTGAGAAGAGGAGTGGTACGTAGCCCGCCGTTGAACTTACTTCTTAGTAATTGTTAATGTGTGTGTGTGTGTGTGTGTGTGTGTGAGAGAGAGAGAGAGAGAAGAGAGAGAGAGAGAGAGAGAGAATCAACGTGTTCCACTTTCCCTCACGGAATCATGATGAAGACTAGGGTCCTATTTTACATACCAATAGAAAACGAAAAATAATGTAACGGTTTTATGTTACCGTCATGTTTTGGTCCAGTTGGAATAAAACTTTCCTTACCATAAGATCATATTTGGTAATTTCAGTTCATTGCAACACAATAAATTTTCACCACGGGCAGAGTTTTGTGTGGGGGAAAAAATTCCTGGGAAAGGGTACCTGATAAAAGATTCTTAACCCCCGTCCCCAACCCTATCTCCCACGAAAAAAATAATGATAAAAAGCGATAGCGAAGGTGGGAAGCGGGCTAGCTATAATATAAAACACAAGATAATAGATGGGTTGGTAGGAAAGAAATGGCAGAGGAAATAAAAAAAAACTGGATGAAATGGCAACAAAGGCAGCGGGTGATAACAAGAGCAGATGAGCAATAATTCTGCAACAATCATAAACATTATGTTTATGATTACAAATCATTAATGCAGTTTCTGGTGATAAGGATTTAGGTAAATGTCACAGTAACAAAAAGAAATCTATATTACTGTGCCCAAAAGTTATACCTGCTGATGGCGATGAACTTTAATGACATCAAAAATGAAATGAGGTAAACCAAAAAAATAAAACGCCAAAAATATGCATAATGTAGCCAAAACTGGTTTTAATGTCCAGCGCAAATGCTTTTATTTTCATATCTGTGCTTCCTCTTGAGTAAAAAGAAAGCAAGGTAAAAGAGGGAAAAAATAACAATTCCCTCCTCACAGAACGATGTTTCTCTTTCCACGAATTCTTCTTCTTCTTCCGAGCTTTAACCCATTTTTATATGGGGTCGCCGTTGTGAATGAGTCGCCTCCATCGATTTCTGTCCTCTGCATCGTTCTCGTTAATACCTTTCCATAACATATCTTCCACCACTTCCATCTTCAAAAGTATTAATAACCGTTAAATGATAAAGTATTCTAAATGGCCGTTTCACCATTATATTTTCTGTTTACAGATTAAATTTTCACCATTTACCCATTACCTATGGGTCTCTTAACCTTCCTCATTTGTATTCTTCAGAAAAGGCTATCTAAAACTGTAGCCAGTTAAGTTCCAATATCTTTGTTCATTACAAGGAAAACATCCACGAAAGTTTTCATACTGAGTCTAATTTCAGAAAAAAAGATAAATTTTATAATTTCTCTCTTATCATCAAGAATTTTACCTAAGTTATTCTAGTTGCACCATTAGATAAACTTAATCAATTTTAAATTTTCTGCCTCTTGATTTCTTATGATTCTCATAACGTTTCTTGTCTTTTATCTTATGATTTATCAACAACAATAGAAAAGACAGTAATCGTATAAAATAGTATATGCCCACTAAGGAAATAAAGATAAAATATGCCTGCAATTATTGATGCTCAATGTATGGTTTTCTTTTTCAAGAAGAATGAGGTGAACGTCTCCTCTCATACTGATAATGATTCATCCTTTGTGTATCGTACGAGGGCTAAGCTTAATTAAAGAGAAACAAAGACTTAGAAATAGTGGTGAAACTTTAATTAAATCTTGAAACAAGACTAAGTTAGACCAAGTGAACTGTTGTGAAAAAACTGAGAAAGGAAATGGGTAATGAGAGGAAATATCCGAAATCAAGTAAATGGTAGAGGCCGAGGAATGAGTGGAACAACTGAGAAATTTATATAAGAAGGCAAGGGATTAACTTTAGTCGTGCGTCATGGTCCCATATTTAACTTGCTGCTCTGACTATCATTGCTAATTTTTACCTATTAATTTTCAGCATATGTATTTCAAGTGCAAAATAAAATTGTCACCAGGTTTTCGACTTAAGATTATATATTTTAACAAAATAAAGGCAGTAAGTAAAAAATATCAGCATCTGAATCATTTAATGTTGTCTATTATCATAATTGTTATATCATTATTTATTTATTTTTTTTTTTTTTTGTCTATCCCAGTCACCCTCTTCGACTATGTGGTTTTATAGTGTGGGGTTCCGGGTTGCACCCTGTCTCCTTAGGAATCCATCATTTTTCTTACTTTGTGCGCTGTTGCCAGGAGCACACTCTTCTGCATGAGTCCTGGAACTACCTCAGCAGCTAATTATTTCAGCTTCTTTTTCAGGGACCTTGGGATTGTGCGTAGTGCCCCTATGATTATGGTCCAGTTTCCACTGGCATATCCCATATCCTTCTTATTTCTATTTTCTGGCCTTGATAATCATCATCATTTTTTCTCTCTCTTTTTCGTCTAATCTGGTGTCTTATGGTATTGCGACATCGATGAGTGATACGCCCTTCTTACTTTTGTTAATCAACGCCACATCTGGTTTATTTGTACGTTTCACCCCATTTGTTCTGATACCATAGTCCCAGACGTTTGCCTGATGTTTTCTATCACTCTCTCAGGTTTCTGCTCGTATCACTATTACTGCAAGGTAGCTGCTGTTTCTTGCATAGACTCCAGTGGAGGGCCTTTGTTACTGACTGAATCATGCCTCTTTTTGTACTGGTTCTGTGCAAGTGCTGGACATTCGCTTGCTATTTAGTTTATGGTCTCATTTTTCACATTGTACTTCCTGCATATCGGTGAGATGTTATTTCCATGTATTGTTCTTTGGATATATCTGTTTTTTAGTGCCTGATCTTTGGCCTCTATTAGTATTCCTTCTGTTTTCTTCTTGAGTTCTCCCCTCTGTAGCCATTGCCATGATTCATTGCAGGCCAAGTCGGAAACATAAAGGCCTCCTGCATCTTATTCATGGAGGGCATTTGCTCCTGGATGAGTAACGTCTTCAGGAGGTGCAGGTGGCGACGGTCGGGTGCTCCTGCTATTAATTTAGTGTTGTGGATAATGCAGTCGCAGATTATGTCTTGGTAGGCAGTGAAGGCGTGATTCTTGATGCCCCCATCTTTGCCATGACAGGAGATTCTCTTCGCAAGATCCATTGTAGTCACTCCAATGTGCTTCCCAGGACATCCTCAGGCGGGGCATATGTAATGGTATGTTACGTTCACCTGCTTGAGAGGGTTTCCTGATGGCAGTGAGGGGTTATTCTTCATGATTAAATTTCTTATTCTCCTTTTTTTGTAATATATTATAAGGTCCACCAACTTGCCTTCTTCAATGGGGAGGATATCCTTGATGATCTTCCTCATCAAGTTCTCCTCCTTACGGTACTGAGAAAGCATGAAGTTCTTATAATATATCTTGATGTTCTCAGTGGCACAGGTTCGTGAGTTTTCTTTCTCATTCGAGTACCATCATTCGAAGGTGGTGTGCACTTCTCAGTTGATGAGTTTATTAGGATATCCATTGTTAACGAACATCTGTGAAGTTCTATCAAGTTCGAAGTGTGTATCCTGCTAGGTAGAACAATGGGTGGGGGCATTTTAACAAAGGCCCTGGTGGTGGTGCTCTTAAACCTGTCAGGGCACTTGCTAGCCCCATTGAATTGGTCTACTTTGTGTAGAAAGAAGTGAGGAGGCCAACTTCTGTCATCCTTATAAGGACGTCAAGGAAGGGAGCTGATCATTGGTGCTAAATTCGACTGTGTAGTTTAGCATGCTGCATTGCTGGAATTGGTATTAAAGGGCTTCTACCTCATCCTTGGTGTAGACTTGCATGAAGATATCTTCTCTGTAACAGACGTATTTGCAGTGGTGCTGACTCTGGGCAAAGACCCTCTCTTCCATGGTACCCATAGAGAAGCTAGCGAAGAGGACAACCAGAGGAGAGCCCATGGCAGTGCCATCTTTCTGGTGGAACATCTGTGCTCAGTGGGTGGAGAAGGAGCCCTTTTTGTATAGATGTCTAGTAAAGTACACAAAGAGGCTTCTGGGATACTGAGTGGGACTGCTGATAGGTCCCGGTAGACGCCATGCAAGATAATGTTGATTGTCTCGTCGACGGTCATGTTGGTTAAGATTGATTCTACATTGAGGGATGCTATGATGTCAGTGCAGGAGGAGCCGTGGATTCCTTCAAAGAACTCCACCAATGAACTCAGTATGTAGGGAGGCAAAATTTGATTGAGGCATTTGGCCAAGATGTAAGTTGGGGAGAAGCATCCTGCTAATAATTAAGTGGAGGGGGTTTCCTTCCTTATGGGTTTTTGCTTTCCTGTAAAGGAGGTAACCAAGGCTGAAGTCCCCTTGGATGGGCTGAAAGTGGACTGCGTTAGTTACCGAGTTGATGGTACTGATAACCCAGTTGGCGCCCCTTTGACGAGACCATCGGCATACCGAAGAACATTATGCTAGTAAAGGTAGTACAAATGACCTAAAACAGGGTTGCATTGTGGCCTTACAAGCAATACCTAACTTTTGTGCAGGATTTGCTGAAACTTTCTTTGGATGTTTCTCAAAAGTTGGATGTGAATCAAAAGTTACACCTAGAACTCTTAAAGCTTCAGACTTATTCAGACTTATGTATGAGATCTGCAGATCAATTGTGTTTTCGTTTTACTGGAACTCAGCCTCATACCCCACCTACTGCACCATTCCCTGATCCGGTCCATGTCTGATTGAGGCTGAGGGCAGCTTCATTTCTCATAACTGAAGACTTTACTACACTCATGTGTGTTGAATCATCAGCATATCCCATGTATACAATTTAATTAACAAGAGGACCAAGAACATTGCCCTGTGGAACTCCAGGTACAATAGGTTTTGTTTCACTAAAGATCCTATCCACGACAACTCGTTGCTGCCTAGCTGTGAGGATATACTATTGAAGTATTCCTAAAACATAACCACCCTCTCCAAGATTCTGAACTTTATAAATAAATGCCTTGTGATTTACTAAATTGAAAGCAACACTAAAATCTATTTGAATTACTCTGCACTCTGAACCCTTCCAAGGTTCTATTGCAAAAATAAGTTTAAAAATAAGTTTTACAGCAAATTTAAAGAGCATAGAGAGAAAAGAGATTGGCCTGTAGTTACTACAGTCTACAGATATGCCACCCTTTGAAGCAGACACTGCATCCCTAAACTAGCGATCATCAACTAAGATACTATGTAGACATAAAAATGACAGAATTACAAATCTTGGCAGATGCCACACTAAACACACACACACACACACACACACACACACGCAAAGGAAAAAACAGGATCTTCTCCTACTCAGCTATCAAGATTATTAGAATTCTCTTAACCTCCCTGGGGCGAAATGCAAAATTTTTAAGAATAGGTTCAAGATGACAAGTATCAGGAAGACAGACGTCCTCAATGGATTACTTAGCTTATTACTTAGAGGAGTCATGTTGCTACACTAGAATATTTGGCTTGATGGATTTCATTAAGATATTACACGGTATCTCAGATCATTTTCTTCATTTCATTATACATAGAATAATGCAGTCTTTGAAAAATAGATGAGTATATTAAATTTTACTGCCCCTGCAGTGGTTTGTCAAGCTGTACTATATGGTCATTGCTACACTAGGAAAGGCAATTGGCTCTGGATTCTATGAATCCAGTCCATAAGCAGAAAAGTTAGTGGTAAATTTTCGTGGACCCCTTATGGGACAAAATGCCCCGAAATGATGATGGCACTATTCACTGTGACCAGAGGCAACCACCTACGTCATGTTAGTCACTTTGCTATTACTGCCTTGATAGTAAGCTATTCGACCTGTACACCCTAGAATGTACCGATAGTTTATGGTTCAGTTATATTATACCCAAAGGCTGAGAAGCGCAATGAGAGGGTTGTACCCGTCGATAGAAAGAAATAAAAAGAAATAACCCCTAAATAGCAGAAGAAGAACATCACTTAAAGCCAATGGCAATCATGATCACATATATGGTGAATGCTGTAGTAACTGTGAAATCACCGAATGGCTGAGGGATATTAGAGTTTAATCAAATAGAAGTATTAAAAGATAACCTTTTGGAGTTCTTAGCGTATGCACATGAGAAAAATGTTTAATAACTGAATGCTTTGGCATTTAGTGAAACGTTAATCTTCAGAATGTCATTGCTAAATGCCATTGATAAAGGGCTAAAAAATATCTAGAGTTCTCATGATCATAAATGGGATTCAGACCACAAAGAGTTGTCGGTTGATATGACTCTAGAGAGCTACACCCCCCCTAACTACCATTACTATCCAAACCACCGACCATCAAACTGGAGACGCTGAGATCCCTGTGTTTCTAAGTGAAGCAGGTATTGAGTTACTGAACTGAATAGAATAATGCCGACTGGAATGAAATCGGTGAACCAAAGATTCGTTACAAATTACTTTAGTTCACAGGAAATGAAGCAAAGACATATTAGAACCGGAAAGATATACATAGAGTCTGAAATTCAAGATTCAATTTTGATATAATTCCAATTTAACGAGAGGTGAGAGGATATAAACAAAGTGCTATTAGTTGCTTTCCAAATTATCATAATAATTTTTCCAGTATTATTATCAATCCTCATATTTATAGTATTTTCATTAATCTTATAAAGAATTTTAAAGAATTTTCAAGATTAAAATTTCATTTGTCAGTTCGATCAAAAACCAAGTATATATAAGTACTCGATCGTGCCTTTCAAAACCTCATACATATTTAGGTATCTATGGGCCTTTTATACCAAACGTTGCATTTCTCCTCATAGATACCAAGTATTAAACGGCATTAGGGAAAGTGAGGCTTCAGCTATCATTGGAGCCATGCCCAGAGAGAAGCTGAATAAACAATTAAATGTATCCTTCAAATTACCCCGAAAATGTATAAATGCTTCGACTAAAGTCTTGGAGATCATTTGAAAAACTCACGAGAAAAAGCATATCACTATTTGACATTCAAGTTCACTTTTTCCACAGGCTGAGATGGTGTATTTAACGTTAATTTTGCCTTGCCGTCATTTTTAAACCCTTAGTAGTCTTAGAGGACCGGGGAGCTTTTGTTGCCCACCAAGAATGTTGCAGTAAAAATGTTGAGTATAAATGTTTAATGTGTTCTTGATGCCACATGTTTTCTTCATGTAGTGCTGAATTTTTCTTTTCAGTGCTTCTTTGTCCGCCATCCTTGTCACTCCTATCCGGAAAAGAAAAATTTATGTTTCTTTCAACACCAACATTATGCAAATATAATATTCTTAATGGAATTCTCCTGTCTTCACCTATGATCTGAACTTCTTCCTTCTATTTCGGATGTTTATAAATACCTTTCTGTTTGTGGAAATTCCTTTATTGTTACAGTAATTATGAGGATTCGCATTGACTCATAAATTAACACTTAACATAGATATTTCCGAGTTGTGTTACTTACACGTTACTTGTCGATGAGTTTACTATGGTAAGGGGAGCAGTAATATCCACAGAGGACTTGATTTAAAAGATGAGGCAAAATCATACAAAACTATAACATGTCGAGGAGTGACTGAAATTCTACCTCCATAAAGATATTTCATCAAACTGGTTTAATATATACACTGTACTTGTTTGTTTGTACTGAAGGGTATAACAACTATCACTGCGTAATTTTGTAAAAGTTATGAAGACAGAGTAATGTGAATGATGAGATTTATGTTCCAATATTTGCTAAGTTACTGAACTTGGTTGATAGCTTAAAGCAGAGAGGAAGATATATTTTTGCATATTGTAAGAAGGGCATTGCAAATCAATATCGCTGAATTGTGGCTAGCGAGACATTTTTAGCTGAACCGTGATGTACCCAGTTAAGTCTTAAAAGCTCGGAAGAAGTCGATATGTTGTCTAAAACGCTTATTGAAATGTACTCAAAGGACAATATAAATCTAGTTATTAAACTGGTGGGATAAGATAATACCTATTTATAAGAAATGTAAAATATATTCATGATAAAAAAGCAGAGCGCTGAAATCTTTCATAATACAATAAAGGAAACTTCTACTGGTAATATTAGGCTCCCTTCAATATAATGCTCAGAGCTGTCGCTGAGATATATTAGTTTGAGTTGCGAAAATTTACAAGAAACCTTCCACCACATACCACTTAATTAAAGGAGGTTCTCTTGTGACATCAAATACAACGTACGTAGTTCAAATGCCCCACTATTATGGACAGTATTATCAAATGTTTGTGATAGTTTATGTAAAACTAACTACAACTTGGATAGCGCTTAATAAAAAGATAGAGTACTTTTATTCTTAGCAATTTATCCGATTACGCGATTAGTCATTAATTTTGTTCTTACATAGTACCGGAAACACTAGATTAAGACAGCGCAGAACCGTTCTGCTGCAAAAAGAGACGCAACCTATTGTAACTTCCCACTTTTTCCTACATCAGTTCAGACTTTTATATCACTGTAAAAATATTTTTTTCACCATTTCATTGCAATCAATCAAACACAATTTTATTTGAATGCGGTTGCAGGGGTTCTGACAACAGATTATTTTACATCAAATTATTTACACACGTATAAAACAAAGCGTCCTTAAAAGAATATACCATAAGGAATAGAACACTGGGCAGAAAAGTGATAATTTTCAAAATAATTCGAACTCTAACATCGTAACGTGAAGATTTTATTGTTGTTTATTTCTGATATTTTTACATGAATAACAAAAATCCATTTTAAGGAGTTGAATAAGTAACTCTTGGATTTTAATACGGAAGAATCTGTTGTGAGACTTATTCACTAAAATGGCATACTTCTTATCCTCTTGCTTATTTGTTAGATTTGATATTTACATTAATTTTACATTATTTGTTATTTCATTCCTTTACCTTTTCCCTCACAAAAGGTCACTCTCATATATAACCCTGAGTTGTAAGTTAAAGGGATTTTATATTTTTAATTTTTTACCAAAATGACTTCTTTTTTGGGTAATAACAATAAATCACAGCTCCATAAATTCTGATGTACAGAAACTAACATTCGACACCACCATTATATGACACAGTTGCTCTTATAAGAAATAAAGTACATATTAAATAGTTGTTATAGTCGTAGATGGTGATATGCACATTATTTGTCGAAATGTTAATCAAGAGTGAACGGAACGAATTGAATAATAATCGGTTTTTAAAGGAGTTCCAAAGCACGAGGTTATCAAACATTATTGAGATGGAGGGGTGAAATATATCACACTGTTTCAGCATGAGTATTTAATTATAGTAAGTAGTGACAGACTACGATAACACGAAACCTGTGACTTACGAACAAAAAATGGTCAAATGCTGGTCACCAAACTGGCATTGAAAGGAAATTGACAGTCACACTGATGCGTGACCACTTACAATAAAGCCATTTTAGAACTATATGATGATAAGAATCACTAATTCTTAATTAATGAACTACACCTTTTTTTTATTTCACTCGAAGAGAAAGAAACGCCGCTAATAATAATGAATATCGATTTTGATAGTTATTTGGATTAACGTCATGTTAGTATTGGGAAATATCAAATCCCTTTGTTAACGTAACTCCTCTGTATTGTTGTCACACCTGGCCCTTTCAAGACTTTCAAGACTAATTACATTCTTACAACAAGCGATGAACTGCAATTGGGAGGTGTCTGCGTCTTCTCAGGCTTGGGAGCATTCCTATTCCACTTCTCCACAAAAGGAATGACCTAATGAATCTTAGTCAAAAGGATTAACCCTCAGGAGGGGTAAGTTCCTTGTGGTCGGTTCATTAAAGGAGTCAATCACATACTTCTGGATAATGCCGCTTAATCCCGCTTCTTTAATGACATTCTTTTGATTTATTTATAGAAAGACTAAAAATGGCTGGGATGCTTTCCACAAGTAAATTCCAACTTATTTTTTGGTTTCCCTGTGATGATCCTTCCACATTATTTTGATGTTTTGAACGTCCATTGATGATTTTTCTCCCAACGTGTTGCAGGTACCCTCCTCTCATCATTTGGAGTAATAACCTTTCTTTGTTTCCTTGTTCCCTTACCCTGGTCTCCATACTCTTAATATTTCAGTAAAATAAAACTTGAAGCGCTCTACAAGGCATAGCACATATCAAGGAACATATTGGAAGCTTATAGAGGAAGGTTCAATTTTATCTACACAGCTTACTCTTAAGAGTCTTATGATGACCGAAAACATCCTAGTAGCCGATGTTAGTTAAAGTTTTGCAAAGATTTTTACAATATATCTATAACATTTTATAAAAAGGTCATATACAAGGAGTAATTCACCAATGAACACTCAAAAACTCCAGTAAAGATTACATGAAATAAGTGAAAGGAAGGGGTCCAAGACCACACTGATTTCAATAACAGATTTTAAGAAAAACAAAGACATAATTTGATGATTCAATAAAGCTTCCCTGTTACCTAATGACAGCAAAATAAGCCCTCCTTTGTTTGAAGTTGGATGAAATCTAGAACGTTCTCCAGAGGGACACTGACAAATAATGGTGCAACACTAAAACTGGCCATGCTGTCAAAGAATTCTTGGACATCGATATCAGCAAAGGGCTTCATAATATCACCTTCTTGAATGTGGCATGAAATCCACTTGAAGAGTTGCACTGGGGTTGGACTTATGTAAGTGATAGGACATCCTTGGTCTTGAAACTAATAGACGATTATAACAAATGATAGGTGAGAAGACTTTATATAAGTTTGTCGGAAGGAACATGCTACAGGTGATGTCACATTCGGTGGTTTTCTATATTCCTATTCTATTTATTTTATACTCTGCCCACAACCGCCGCCCCCACCGCACCCCCCCCCCCCCTACCGGCCGTTGCAATATGGGAGTGATTGTTTGACTACACCACGTGTCAAAGTCCTCCCTAATATCTGCCTCTGGACCATAGGTAGGGTAGCCATTGCTAACCAGGACTCATTCTAAGTGATCAAGCGTTTGATAATTGTTGTCAGGAGGAACTGTTTTCTTTGCTGAGTCTTGCAGGACTCACTTATTCTACCACCTTTTGTGTTGCCATGATCATACAATTGATTGTGTTTAGAACTGTGTGTAGTCTCTCTTAGGAATTCATGTGACTGTTGTATGTTCGAACATTGTTGCATTCTTTAAAGAACACTCGCCCCCATTTGTGTTGTATAAGTCTACAAAGACTTGTATTCATGCACGTCTTTGTGACTACCATGTGCCACCTTCACTGACACCCTACAGTAGCTGCACTTTTGTGGGTGTCTCTGTGTTGTTAAAGCCTTCAGAGACTTGTATCTGCGTACCTATCCGGTACCTAACGAGTGCCACCTTCATTGACACTACTACCGTAGCTGCATTTTTGTGAGTGCCGCTACATTTTCTAACCCGACACTCCAACCATAGCCACACTTTTGTGAGTGTCACTGTATTGTGCAAGTCATCTGGAGCTTGTACCTACTCACCTGCTTGGTGCCTAACGAGTGCCACGTTCACTGGCATCCCCCCACTGCTAAGAGCCAATGCACTATTATGCCTTCATGAGTGCAGTTCTGCTGGCACTCAGCCCTGTTTTGACATTAAGTGTCATTGTAAGACTTGCAAAAGCTGTTATAGCTAAAGTGCAGAGTACCTGTTGTGATCCTTTTACACCCAGCTCATACTGTGCCAGCCAGTGGCATCATACCTTGTTGGTTAATGCATTGCACTTCTGAATATGGTGCATGATGCTGAAGATTAAAAACTTTTCCAAGCCCTCGGATTGGAGAGGAGATTCTGAGGCAAAAATCTTAAAACCTGGGCTGAGGCCCAGGTAGAACAAGTCAGGCAAGAGAGAGCTCAAGAACAAATCGCACAAGCTGCAAGAGAGATGGAGAAGGTGGAGGAAGCAGCTAAGGAAGAAAAACAACGGGAATTTGAATTGACTCTAGCCCAAAAACAAATCGCTCTCGCAGAAGCAGGGAGGAAAGTACAGGAGAAACAATCCACTTACAAACTTCTAAATAATTGCTATGACAATGCTGTAGCTATAGCCCAGTACAGAGTAGCACTGCCGACTACTAATACTCCCCTACTGTCTTTCAAGGGTTGAGCTCACTTATTCAACCTTGGATGGACACGGAGCTGGAGGCTTGGCTCGATCACATTCAGAGAATTTTTTAGAATTCCTCCCCCACATCTGTAGAGATTTCCATTACCCTGAATAAACATATGAAGGGAAAATTTTATATTACACTCTGAGCTATGACCTCTGCTGAGAGAGATCTCACCAAAGTGAGGAAAGCTGTCTCTAAAGCTTATAAAATAATCCAGAGAAATGGCAACAGCACTAGCACAGCATCCATAGAGAGGTAGAACAGCCCTGGACAGACTTGATCTATTACAGAACTCAGAATTTCGACTGGTGGGTGAAATCTCTTCTGAGAAGACTTATGCTGAAGTCACAGAATGTATCATGTTAGAAGACTTCTACTACTATGCTCATAGTGCCCTTGCAATTTACACAAAATGCATCCTGCAACTGTTGAAAGGGTGTTGCTAGATGACAGATGAATGGGAAACCCACCGTGAACACCTGAGCTTGTACAACAAAAAGATCTCACCTCCATGCCAAACCTCCATCTCTGCTCACCCTAAAAACAGCCTCCTTTCAAAGCCGCTCATTTGCCACATTTGTCAGAAGAGTGGACACAAAGCTGATCAGTGCTGCAAGTCTTCCCTGAGTAGGTCTGGCAAGACTACTGCCTGGACTACACATGCTGCTTCAGGGCCCCAAGCTCATCTTGCTTGCCCTCCTGCTGGAGATGAACCAAAACTAGATTTCAGCTAGGTAGTTTGTAAAGATTGCAATCATCAAGGGCAAATGTCAGCCTGATATATGTGCTGTCTGAAGGGTGGCCACAAGACATGATTCCAATAACAACACCTGCCATTGCTTTGGTAGTTGCCAAATCATCCCTTGGCCCACCTGCAGAAGGCACTATCTACATGGCAGCTCGTGACATCCACTCCCACACATGCCAGCTTCAAGCTTTGATCTGAAAGATGAAACTGACCCCCATAAATACCAAAGATGTGAAGTTTATTCTTCCCACAGTTGGTTTGAGAATAACAAGGTCTCATACAGAACTGTACAAATTGTTGGTTGTTAAATCTTTCCTGGGAGGTTACAACCTCCTGCTGGGACAGGATTCCCTGACTCCCGACAAACTCATGGTATCCGATGGTCTCCATCAGAAATAGCCAATATACTTAAGTGTCCGTTCAGCAAGTTGAAAAGCTAACCCCCATTTATGGCCCATTCTTATTGCCAGTGCCAGCACACTATGTCCATCTCCCTTCCAAAGATCTCATATGAGACAACCCCACTGCCAGTGCCACTGGAAAGTGCCAAGGTCCATCCATCGTGGATGTCGAAGTAAAGTCAAAATAGAATTATATTCATGGCCCTGCTATGATGACTGTGTTAGCGCCAATTCAATATTGAATTCTTGTGCTTGGTCCTGTGTTGGTATCAGAACCAGAGCACCTCATGGCTTGGCTCAGCTACCAGTGACGGACAGAGTTAACCTGAAGTTCAGTATGGTCATTTCCGGATTCCCCTGACATCAGCGGACGCTCACCCCCATCATAATATATATATATATATATATATATATATATATATATATATATATATATATATATATATATATATATATATATATATATATATATATATATATAACTGGTACCAAGGAGTGTGCAGCTGTGTACAGCTGGGATGGACAGCAAAGTGACTGGTTCCCAGTTGGAAGTGGGCTAAGACAGGGATGTGTTATGTCACCCACCTTGTTTAATGTATATATTGACCATATAATGAGAAGAGTGATGGAGAATGAAAACAGAGGGGCTAGTATTGGTGGAGAAGTTTTTATGGATTTGGACTTTGCTGATGATGTTGCGTTGGTTGCTGATACGTGGCTGGTGCTGGTAGGTATGGTAATGAGGATGGAGACAGAGACACAGAATTTTGGCTTGAACATCAGCACAAAGAAGAGCGAGATCATGGTTGTGAGTAAGGATGATGATTGGGTGCACATGGAGGATATGACAATCAGAGGACAGGAACTCAAGCAAGTTGAGAAGTTTGTTTACTTGGGAAGTGTGGTAACAGCAGACGGGAGGCAAATTGAAGATATACAAAGAAGAAAACTAGGAGCAGCAAGAGCTTTTGAGGTTCTGAGAAAAAACGTTTGGTCAAGGCATGAAATCAGCTTGAGAACTAAGATGAGAATATTCAATGCAGTAGTACTACCAGTCCTGATGTATGGCTCGTCCACCTAGGCACTGACCAGAACAGAGGAGAAAAGGTTGGATGCTTTTGAGATGAAGCTGCTGAGAAGGATACTTGGCATTAAATGGGATGATTATGTTAGAAATGAAAACATCAGGGTGAGATTGAGGCAAAGGCCAGTCAGTACCAGGTTGAAGAGAGGAAGGCTGAAATGGTTTGGACATGTTGAGAGGATGGATGGGAATAGAGACCCCAAGAGAGCACTGAGAGCAGTACAAATAGGAAGAAGACCGCTGGGTAGACCAAGAACGAGGTGGATAGACATAATTGTCAGGGATCTTGAGGATGAAATCCAAAACTTAGAGGAAGCGAGGGAAATGGCTCGGGATAGAGACAGATGGAGAGGAACTGTATCAGCCTTATGCCACTGGCCAGTGGCGGGAAGATAAAGAGTAAAGAGAGAGAGTTACATTGAACTCACAATTGGTGTTATAAGAACTTTACTAATGTTTCCAGAGTCTTAAGGAGAAAGTGTACAACTGATGAAAATCAGGCTACTACCTCTAGATCAACGAGTGGAAGGACAATGAAGAAAATATAAGCCCAACACCACTTTTTCTTTCGACTGTTTGTTTAATGTGTAACAGGTACAGGAAAAAGGTGAAGGGGCTTATGTATCAAAATTCCCAGGAAATGCCGAGCTCCTTCATGCTCTAGAGACAGAACAAGTCTTTGCAAGAAGACTAGAAAGTGAATACATAAATTGCTGCATTGACGGAAACGCAGTATTACAAGCACAAATAGCATTGCCTACAACATTTGGTGAACTATCTGAGAAAGTGTTTGACCAGCTACCTAAAGTCAGCCGGGTTGATTTTGTTACTGACACATACCTACCGCTTTCAATAAAAAATCCAGAGACGAAGCGAAAAGGACCATAAACCACATTATTGCTTAAAGGTAGTTTAAAAAAAAATTCCCGAAACTGGAAAAGTTTCATGACAGACACAAAGAACAAAGATCAATTAATTCATTTCTTATTCGGAGAATGGAAGCAAGACAGATATGCAATCAAGTTAAAAAACAGAGTTATTTACTTTGTGAGTGGTCAAAACTGCACTGTTATCACAAGTACTGATGGATCTCGAACAGACACATAGGTTGAGGCCCGGAAATCATCCCAAGAGGAGGCTAACAGTAGAATTATTTTGCATCTTCATTATATAGCTTCTCAAATATCCGAAGATTTCACCTTTGGTATCAGATCACCATATGCAGATGTGTTCATCTTGTTGCTGAAATTTGCAGACCATAAAACGAACTACACTGTTCGATACAGGAGTAGAAGAAAAAAGTCTTGCATTCCTTTAATGCTTTATCTGGATGTGATAGTGTGAGCGCATTTGTTCGGAAGGCCAAGTTACTGCCATGGATCATAACAGAAAACCCTTTAATTTATATCCACTTTCAAATCTCTTGGATCTAGTCTTTCTGTGGATGAAGATACTTATATCCAGCTAGAAAAGTTTACATATTTACTCTACAATCAGTCATCTATTGATAAACTACGTTATAATAATTTTCTTCAAAGATACAGCCCTAGATCAGCTATTCTTTCAGATTATGATAAGATAAATATGAGTTTGTCACCTCCATGCTGCATGTCGCTTAGAAAACAACTAAAAAGAGTGCAAACTATCAAGCATTATATGGATTAGAACAGATCAAGCTAAACCAGATATACCTTCTCCAGACGGGCATGGGATGGGTGGTGTGTCATTGAAGGACGCTTAGACTGTGTATGGTGTAGTGGATCACTGATGCAACAAGAACTTATTGATGTTGAATCTAGGGGATCATGTAGAGGAGGGAGGAAGAGATGGAGAAACCTTATCAAGTTGATGAATCAGATGAAATTAACAATGTCACTGATTTGATGTATGAATATGATGATTAAATATGTAGTATTAATTGTAGGTCCTTGCATTGCATTTCATTAATCATTCTCGGTAGATGTTATGGTTAAAATTCTTTCACTAATATAAACTAGTAATCTGTGTATATTTACGTATCTTTATCGAGTATTACTGTACTATAAAACATCATTCTTTCTAATCTTTGCTTTATTACAAAGAAGAGTACTTTTCAACATTGCTTTAGCCAAAAATGTATTTATTTTTAAGCTTATGTAAGCAGCTTGTTTTTATTTAGATGTTTTTCTGCTATATGAGATGCCGCACTAATATTAACGCTGTGCATGAAAGCTAATACTGATTTTCGTACGTAATTAACAACTCAGTCATTTTCAGGTTAGCGTGTTTATTCAAGGGCTATAAAACCAAACTTCACCAAATCAAATGTCTTAACAAACATTCATTTGCCATTGCGTTTATTCATTATCTATTTTAGATTCCAAATGCACTTTTATTTCTTAGGCATTAATATTACCAAAAGGAACACTTTAACTTATTGTACCTATACTACCACAAAATTTCTTAATCCATTCATATTTCGAATCCTCTCTTTTTCTAATAAAATCCAAAGATCTATTATTTTAATTTCTTTTCATGTTTTCTTTTGATTCTTTCGCCCAAAATCCTATTATTCAATCTAATTTGTCTTTTGATGAGAAATTACATCAAATCACATTATCTATTCCTTGCCCACTTAGTTAAGCTAACACTTTTTGAAATTACTTGAAATTAGATTTTTTAAAATGATTTTAACATTATGGATGTTACAGCCAAAATCTCGACATCTCAGAGTGCAGAAATCATACTCTAAATCAACTGACTCAAAAGAAATAAAACACTAGAGTCTGCAAAGATATATTGGTGGGGCGAGGGGAGGAGGCAATTGGTCCATGCTCCACACAGCAGATGGCTTTACCCAAGAATAAACAGCCTCCTAAGCGATGAAGATCAATTTTCTCATGGCATAAATTTGCTTTAATTTTGGACTTAATATAACAAATTATATATGAAATAGCATCTAAAAAGCCTGCTCATTATGGATATTCCAATTCTAACACTATCTCTAACCTGAAAGAAAGGAGAGCAAACTATAATAATATTAATTTTTCTTGAGAGTCAAAAATTTATATTTAAACCTAAATAACGTATTAACTCCTATTGTTTTCGATGAAATAAACCATTTCATGCGATTCACCCTACTTTAAAACCCACAGTTCCTTACCATTTTTCATATATTGTTATTTTTCTGTACGTGACAAAAAACAAAAAAAATTTTTTATCCAATTTTTGTCCTGAATATTTTTACATTTTTTGGCTGTAGCAGCCAAAATCACCAAAATCCAAAGTACAGACAACCAGAATGTGGTCTGCAAAAATCCTTGGGTGGAGGGTTTCGGCTGCTGGCCCATGGTCTAAAATCGTTTAGATCAGAGGGCATCAGATAAGTTCAACAATAACACAAACTTCAATTTTTCTAACGAAACTATTGCACACTTGCTGTGCATACATAGTAGTACCTGTAACTGCCACGGCAACCGAAAGAATAGTACTTCCATATTAGCAATCTATTTCCATATTTTCTTTATTATTTTGAGACCTTGTATGGACCGTTTTAAATGCTGGCTATTTCAATGTATTTAGTTTAATTCTTAAAAACCTGCTTATTCTTAGAAAAAGGATCAATAGAGGTAAGGTTTATTTCAATGAAACAAAGAACTTAACTAGTAATAAAACTTGCATTAGATCGTTCAGGGCTGAAGGTCACGTAAAGGGGAATATATGAAAAAGGGAAAAAGGGATAAAGGGAAAATATAAAAAGGAGAAGATATGAATAGAACTTAAGATTAATATGTTGTGCATATATTTACGTTATTTAACAATGTTTTCAACACTCTTAGCATTACTTTATATTCCTATATTACTTTTCACGGCATTTGCACAAGGTCTTGACTTCCTCTATTATTCTTATCCAATATGGTTGCTTCCGTGAGCTTTACATATTTTCCTCTTGTAAGAAATTACCACCTGATTGAGAGCAATATTCTCAAACTTTTCATTTTTCAAAGTCTATAAATGCTGTAAAGGAAAAAATGGAAATGTCTACCATTCTCTGACGTGCGATATAACTACTTTAGTCTCCATTAAGTAAATTTTTTATAGTATTTATTTACTTTTTAATAAATTTATTGACAGAATGATTAGAATTCTTTTTTATTATTTTATTATTGTTATGGAAAGTTTTCCAATTTCCTATGTTCCTCGCTGGACGAGTGGTTTTCGCGCTCAGCTGCCAATCCGGTTGTCCGAAGTTCGAATCCCGGCTCAGCCAACTCGGAATCAGAAGAATTTATTTTTTGGTGATAGAAATTCATTTCTCGATATAGTGTGGTTCGGATCCCACAATAAGCAGTAGGTCCCGTTGCTAGGTTCCTAGCCATGTAAAAATATCTAATCCATCGGACCAGCCCTAGGAGAATTGTTAATCAGCTCAGTGGTCTGGTAAAGCTAAGATATACTTAACTTTGAACTTTTTCCAATTTCCTACCTCAATCGGTTTTTCAGTTACATCAACCAATTCCGTTGCAATGTTTGCCCAAAACTACTGCCAGGAACCTATCTGACTTGGGATTCACATGTGTTCGATATATTTTCCATTTTTCGATGTAATTACCTGGGTTTAATCTATACATTTACATTGCTTTTTATTTTATCTTTCATTTAAGCACTATGAATCAAGCTGCCTTTGAACTTAACCAGCGTCAAACAGTGGAAGGCAAGACGGAGAATGTTGTCAGCCAACCCACCAACTAGCGTGATCAGCTGATAAAAGATTTGTTAAGGATTAATTTTGCATTTGACTTCAACCTCAAGGAACGTTACGAAGTCCAGCGAGTTGGCAGTACTGACCGACTGATTCCTAGGAGAAGAGATCCAAATGAAAATGAATTCTAGTTTGTTGCGTCTCTAGAAGAAGTGTACATCAGGACGATGCAGCTGCGTAAGAAAGGGACTTAATTAAATGCAGCTCACAATGTGCAGAATGTGAGCATTAGGCAATGTTTAGCCAGTCGTATTCACATCAGGGAAAATTGAGCTGCATGATTGGAACATCAGGGATTCTTTTGTCTAATGCTGGAAATTTATAAACATTGCTCAAATTGCTTACCTTACGTGAACTTTAGGCAATTTTCCGCCTAATGTTCACATTAGGCAAATGTCCACAATGGTTCCTTTTAAACTTCAATTCTCGTCACACGCTATACGCTTAGGTTAATTACTCATGATGATCCAGGAAACGTGACTTGCTCTTTCAATTCCTTCATCGATTCAACGATACCATTTATGCAACAGACTCAGTTTGAAAGTAAAATCATGGAGATAGAATCGTCAAGATAGAGTGTTTCTCAGTTATTAAATAAATCTACGTACTTTTAACTGCTATTTGAGCTGTGCTCCCTAAGTTCTATGAATGTAATATTTGAAATGGCTTTGTTATTACTATTTCTGACCACTTGTGCTGATAATGATGCATTTCCTATACAAATATCCTAAAACATTGACACCAAAGGCTCACATTCATATCCTAGTTTCATCAGAACTAAAACGTTGCCGAAATC
>NC_061091.1:37293967-37326467 GCF_015104395.2 Macrobrachium nipponense
CTTTTGGGGCTCTTGAATGTGAAATTCTGCCACCGGAATCATTTCCAGTTGAATTATAGTGCATTCATTCGTCAAGTCATGCTCCTATTATTATTATTATTATTATTATTATTATTATTATTATTATTATTATTATTATTATTATTATTATTATTATTATTATTATTATTATTGCAAACTTTTTAACACTTTTTGCTCTTCTCTCTCTCTCTCTCTCTCTCTCTCTCGTGCGAAACCTAATCTCTTCACGTAATGCAGACAGGAGGCGAAAATTCCCGTGAAAGGAGAGGCTGGATTTGTATCATCAACAGAAAAAAATTCAGTCGATCTACGTCTCTGTTTCTCACGCCATCTCTCATTCAGTACCAATGCGTTATTACAGAGTTCATTTGCCATTCGATATGTCTCTATTTTGTATTTACTATCCAATAATGACACCCAAGGGAGTGTTAGAGTGGAAAGGATTTGGTTGGCTTAACGAAAACCCTCTCATTTGTGGAGAATTAATTAAAAATAAATGAAGAAGTACAAAACATTACTCATTAAATTAATCAAAACGTTTTCATAGTACACTGTCCACTTAGTTCCTACAGAGTCGACAATAGTTTGTTACTCTGTAGTCTCATATTAGGAAAATTAACGAACCACGTTCTGCAAAAAATTGAGGTATAAGGTGGTGCCTGCTAGGCTATCCTATTCCCTCTCTTCTTCTTTCCAACCATTGTCCATACATCAAGTGGTCGGTTGCCTGGTGCGCCTTCTCATCAGGCATGGTTTATTGTTTGGCAAAGGGAGTTTTTACGACCGCATGCCCTTGCTGTCATCAACCACAGTTATTGGCAGTATGCCTAGCATTATGCTAAACATTAAGACTGCAAGGCAGCAGTTTCCACAGTTAGTGGTGGTGGGCTTAGCCTTTTACTAAAAAGTAAGATTGCAAGGCAACAGCTGTCCTTTTAGTCACCCTGTACGGCATGAGGGATGTATGGAGGTAGTATTCTTACACCCCTACCACAGGATAGCCTAGGCTATCCAATTCTACCGAGTTTAAATTCTATATTGTCAATGTAAGAGTTAATATGTTTTGACATCACCAAAAATGATAAAGTAAGTTTAAAAGAGCAGAGAATAAAGTAAATATGTAATAACAATAAAAATAATAGTTATGGCAGTTATATGTAAGAAATGAGTTAATATGTATGATAAAAAAGTAAAGTCATTTACTTGTCAAACGTATTCAATCTTTCTATAGTATAATTTTTTTGTTTACTTTAACCGAAAAATATTTTTTTAACAAAGAAATGTTATTAAATGCATAAAAAAAACGCAATGTCTAAAATCATCAGTTTTAATTTTATGTTAGCAATAGAAATATTTAGTCATATTGCCTTCACCTAAACAACTGTTCATTAAGGGTTATCCATGTCAATCTTCAGCTCTTCGTTAGCTGTAACGCTCCACCAACTTCCCAAGCCTTAAGCCATTATTTGTATTCCTCTTCTTTTAGCTGCAAGTGGTTTTTTAAAGTGTCTATAATGTCCCATGGTAGGGAAGCTGGGATAATGGAAATGGATGGCTCTAATTTGTACCTAGGTCCAGAGCGCAATATGGCTAAGTTCGCCACCTATACCAGTGAACTGAAAAGAGAGTTTTTTAGTGAAATTAAATTACCAACAACCACTAGAAATATGAGGTAAACTTCGAATGTCCACTAAAATACCTACAATTCACTAAAACGGATCAGAAGAAATATACAGGAGCTAAAAATAGGGCTACATGGCACTCTCAGTTACTGTACCGGTAAAAAACACAATCCAGTGTGTCACATTACTGCAGATATGTACACTGACCCAAAATGGTTAAAATCATAAAATCAAAATTGAAATGGGAATGGTACAAAGGAAAACTGTTGCACACCCTTCACACTGGGCTCTTAGAAAGCTTGATTAGATATGGCATTGGTAATCACTACAAGGTAACACCTTTGATATACTGATGATACAACCAGGACACTCATGAATGGATCATCAATGCAGGGATTATTGTAACACACGGGGGGATGACGCTTGAAGTCAAATGGGAAACATCATGCAAAACAACAATACTTCAAAAAGTGAAATCTACATGTCACTCATAACCGCTGTAAGAATAATAATGAGTAATTTTACATTAACTGGTGTTCCAAAACAATTACAATGAAATCTACCTGAGGTCATGCAATGGGAATCCCTAAGGGAGATTACCAAGTTAAAGGCTTTAAGAACAACAAACAACTATAAGCAAAGTATGAGAATACGGTGAGGCCAACATGCAACTTCCATTCACTTTACCTTAGTCCATGGATGAGATGTGTGCAGAAACAGAGCCATTTTGAACTGTGCCGGAAATTTAGATAGAAATAGGTGTTGCAATTTGTCTCATCCCAGGGAGAATGTGGTGAGAGAAGGAGATTTACTACATGTTGCAAGTTCATGGTTCAGAGAATCATCAGTGTATATCTTCCAAATCTTCCCATCTTCCGAAGGTGCAGCATTGAAGGGTATTGATGCACGGAGTTCTCCTCAAGTGCTCAAGCACCTTCAGGTAATAGGCTCTTACACACACATAAACAATCACCAACATCTACTGACGTAGGGGAGAGTCATCATCCATATGAAACAGTGATTCCTCTCTCCTTGACTCAAACTACTACTACGTGGCAGTGATGCCCTTAAATATACCAGACGAAGGACAATAGATTCATTGTCTTAATGTTGTCATCACACATGGCTGACCTATTGTTTGGGGTCTCATCGGGGTTCTTTAAATTTTACAGGTATCTGGATTAGAAGTCACACGAAGGCCAGTACCACAGAAAACAGAAAAGGGATTAAAAGCATAAATCGGTTGAGTATTGAGAGCATAAAGAAACAAATTAGCGGGGAAACTACTTTAGGGTTAAAAGAATCAAGTTAGAGGGAAAACTAATTTCTAGGTTACAGGTGCATGGGTGCAGAAGGTGAGGACAAGTAAAAGAACATTACCTAGAGATAGCTGCTCATGAATGCAAATATCCTTAAGAAAAGGGGCTAAAAGGGAAAACAGATTTGCTTCCATATAAAGCCCATGGGCACCCCTAAAATGACTTTTAGGGTGACTGCCTATTATTCCTAAAATTACGTATGAGACATATCAGACTTTCAGAGGCTATGATATGGGCGAAAGATATGGTGTGTTTTCCACAACAACTTTACTTTCTTATTTCCCCATATTCTTAACTGTTTTCCAGAATTCTACATTACTTCCAGTTTGGAAGTTATTAGAGGGAAGGAAAAGAGAAAAAAAAGCTTAAATATTATGTTTGTGACACAGCTCACCACCGAAGAAGTTAAACCCCCTTTTCGTGAGTGATCGTCTAGACTCTTTGAAGTACACTCAAATAATCAACTTCATAATGCTCTCTCTTTCTTATGACTTTCATACAGCAAACAGAACATCTTGAGATAAATAGGTATGTGTGTGTGTGTGCAAATAAATTCCAGGCTGCTTCTAGACTAAAGCAAGTTACAAGTCCTTCTCAGTTACAACTAATTATGCATGCAACTAGTATCTAAAACCTGTGATTACCCTACACAATGGAGACTTGTTTCAAATTATAGTCACGTACATGTTAGCTAATTATGATTCATTCAATACTAACACACTTACACATACATTATGCTTGTGGATGACTCATGCACACTTCCATGGTCTGTGTATTCATGGAGATCATGTGTCACTGCTTGATGCTTAAATGTGTCCTTGATGTACCACTCCCAAAGGGGACATGAAGTAAGTAACTTGACTGCCGTCTCTGCAATAGGCATCAGTCACTGGTACATGTGAAAACCAGACTCTTCAGATATCTTGGATTATGCTGGCCCATACAGGATTTTCATTATTAGCAGTAGCAGTGCCAGGTCATCTGGCAACAGGCACTCTACATGGCACCAAAACTGAGTGAACAATGTGACACAAACTTAGTAGAGGACTACTATGAGTCATACAATGCAAGTTTTACTGATGAAGTGTCAAAGTATAACAAAGTATATGATGTCAAACGAGAGGAAAGGATATGATTTATGCTTCATAAAGAGCTATTGAAAGGGAGTGACTTGGCATATGACTCTAGATTACAGTGCCAAATTATTTTGATACAATTTGAGGCACTGTGCTGGGTTGGCACCAGTGCCATAAAAACTCAGTTCCCGTAGGATACATGGGTATCCTACTCCATTTACCTTACTTTCTTTGGCCTTTCTGGGCTTGATGATTTGATGGCACCGTAGAGAGTGTGGGACTACCACTTTCTCCAGCTGTTTTGACAACTGAAACAGGGGTGGAGTTAAGTATATCTATCAACTACAGGTGCAAATTCTTAAGCTCTACAACCAGCTGAGGTATAGAAGAAAGGCCCAAACAGGGACTCTACTTGTAAAGACTGAAATAGAGAGGAAGGGGACATTGTTGAAGTGGAAGACTCACAGATAATAATGACCAACTCAGGCCGTGTTGGGGGTAAGCGTCTGCTGATGTCAGGGGAATCCGGAAATGACCATACTGAACTTCAGGTTAACTCTGTCCGCCACTGGTAGCTGAGCCAAGCCATGAGGTGCTCTGGTTCTGATACCAGCATAGGACCAAGCACAAGAATTCAATATTGAATTGGCGCTAACACAGTCATCAACAGAACCTGCTAACATCTTTGAGGAGTCCAGGCCAGAAAAAATACTTCATAACCTTCTCAATAGTTCCCTGACTCCCATATATGACCTACTGCCACCATTTTCCTCATCAATGGATAAGGAATCAAAATTTGATGATATTTGCCTCATTCAGCATCTCCTGGCATATCTGCAGGTCTATGATTCTTCACCAGCAAACCTTCCTTTAGATAATAGCAGCTAGGAGTTTCTTGTATCTCTTCTTGATCAACAACTCTGCATGTTTATTAAACAGACGAAAAGCTCAAGTCTTCCTTGTCTATTGAATGACGCAAAATGTCAACAAAGAGATATCCTAAGAAGAAGAAGAACCTATTGTTCTTGAAGAGGCTCAGAGTAGTCAGGGTATTCCTGAATACAGTAGGGAAACTGCAGTAACTGAGTTAACAGATATTGAGAGTTCAGTCCTTGAACTTGGTCAAGTGACCAGAAAAAAGCTAATGGAACGACAAAAGAAGGATACATCGCTAGCTGATTTGTTCTGCAGAGTTGTTGATCAAGAAGAGATACAAGAAACTCCTAGCTGCTATTATCTAAAGGAAGGTTTGGTGGTGTTTCTTGTATCTCTTCTTGATCAACAACTCTGCAGAACAAATCAGCTAGCGATGTATCCTTCTTTTGTCGATCCATTAGCTTTTCTCTGGTCACTTGACCAAGTTCAAGGACTGAACTCTCAATATCTGTTAACTCAGTTACTGTAGATTCCCTACTGTATTCAGGAACACCCTGACTACTCTGAGCCTCTTCAAGAACAATAGGTTCTTCTTCTTCTTAGGATATCTCTTTGTTGACATTTTGCGTCATTCGATAGACAAAGAAGACTTGAGCTTTTCGTCTGTTTAATAAACATGCAGAGTTGTTGATCAAGAAGAGATACAAGAAACTCCTAGCTGCTATTATCTAAAGGAAGGTTTGCTGGTGAAGAATCATAGACCTGCAGATATGCCAGGAGATGCTGAATGAGGCAAATATCATCAAATTTTGATTCCTTATCCATTTATGAGGAAAATGGTGGCAGTAGGTCACATATGGGAGTCAGGGAACTATTGAGAAGGTTATGAAGTATTTTTTCTGGCCTGGACTCCTCAAAGATGTTAGCAGGTTCTGTTGGGAATCTCACACCTGCCAGATAGGTGGAAAACTAAGTGAAACCATTCAGAAAGCCTCCTAAAATAAAGAAAGGAAATTAATATCTGTTAACCTTTTTGTGCTTTGGTAACGTATCCTGAGGCGATCCCAGTTAGAAACACATCTGCCAAGGCAATTGCTGAGAAGTTAGTGGAGTTTTTCTCAAAGTTTGGAATACCAGAAATTGCTCAAAGAGTAAAAGGAACGAACTTTACTTCTAAATTGTTCCAGGACGTAATGACCTTGTTATGGGTGAAACAATCGTTATCAAATGCTTATCATCCAGAGAGTCAAGGAGCCTTGGAAAGGTTCCATCAAAGTATGTAAACAAAGTATTGTTGTGAAACATAAAAAGAATTGAATGTTGGTTTACCCTAATGCTGTTTGAAGTTAGGAATGCTTATCAAGAGAGTCTGGGATGTTCACCTAATGAGATGATTTTTGTCGAGTAGCAAAAGGACCAACAAAGATTTTAGCAGAAAATGATGGAGAAAATCAAGAGGAAATCCAAGGAAACTATATGAAGAACTTGATTAAAATATAAAGTTTAGAAAATTCTCTTTAGAAATCAGGAAGTAAGTCAAGAAAAAATGACGAAGAGAAGTGACGCTTAGACTAAGCTAAGAAGTTTTAGTGTAGGGCACCAAGCTCTAGTGTTCTTACTAATGCAATGATTTCCACTTACAAACGAATTTCTAGGTCCTTACAAGATAATAGAAATGTTGAAGGATAGAAGTTATGTGACCGAAACAGCAGAAAGAAGAAACCGACAGAGGAGGAAGCATGTGAATCTTTTGAAACCTTACTTCCGAGAGACTAAAACTAAAGCAGTTTCAGTAACACAGAAAATTGCATCCACAGAAGACGACGATGGCTATGAATTGGGAGTTGGAAAAAAGATGAATAAACTAAAACAATTGAGTGTCGAGGAAAATGGTGAATTGAGTGAAGTGAATAGAAGTTTCACAGACATTTTTGCAGATGTACTTAGGTGTACTGATCTGACAAAGTACAAGATAAAGATTAGAGATGATGGAAAACCAATTATTTTGTTGCAGCATGGATTAGCCAAACCCATCTCAAATTATTATAGTTTTCTAAGTATGTTATATATATATATATATATATATATATATATATATATATATATATATATATATATATATATATATATGTGTGTGTGTGTGTGTGTGTGTGTGTGTGATATAAATAAGTGTGTGTGTGTGTGTTAGGTATAAATATGTAATTGCGTAGGTACCTCAATCCAAAGATAAAAATAAATGGAGTAAGATTTTTTTCTAAGTATTGCAACAGAAAAAGCGAAGTGAACCGAAGGCTGCAGCTTCTCTGGCGAGGATGAACGTTGGAGTGATGGCTGATATTGAAAGGATAACTTCATCATGTGGGATTTTCAACTCCATTTTGCCTAACGCTCACTTTTAGAGGAATTCCCCTTCCGCGCCTGGTCTCACTTTTCCTCTAAGATGGGTTCTATTTCCATTGTGGATGAGGCTTTCACCTAAAATTGGGCCGAAGTGGATAAAGCTTTTATGTACACATGATGTTTTTATATGATATAAAGAAAAATAATTAGACTTTTAAATATGTTGACAGATGCGTAAGGTGATGCAACTGCAATTGGTGAAAGCTTTTAGCTTTCATCAGGCAATGGAGCTGACACACCCTTATTTCCCTTTATTTAGTTAGTTTTTGGCTGAAAACACGGAAAGTATTATCAGTTTTGGGCATGAATTCATCATGGCTTTCGTCAGGAAGTTGATGGGAAGGTTCCTTGTAGAATCCGGCTCCCCTCTCTTCCAAATATTTTTCCTTTTATTTCATTTTCTTCTTTTTAACGGTTTGATTTTTCTCATCCCCTTTTCTTCAAGCCTGACCCATAGATGACAAAATTAAGCCGTGGTCCACTCAATGATAATCTCTTATAGACCGGCAGCCCGGACCATTTAGATGCAACTAACGAGATACCGATTGTAACCCCTACTGGTATTTAGGACTATACTTGTAAACTGTGAAACTGACCGTCTGGCGAAAATATACGGGTGGCTTACTTAACAAGCACCACTAATTGCTTGTTAGATTTTGGGTCTAGATCCAATATATGAGATACCAGATGAAACTAATATATAATATATCTGCAGACTCTACTGATTACAGAATGACCAGTGACAGACATTTTGGAGGGTGGGTTCCCCCTGACAGGCGCACTGAAAAGGGGGGGTTAATTGGATCTAGATCCAACTTAGGAGATACCAGGTAAAATTTACACTACGGTAGCACTGCACATCCTAGAATACTGTGGTGGTAATGACAGACGTTTTAGTGGGTGGTTACCCCCTGACAGACGCCCCACAACGAGTGGGGAGGGGGAGACAGGATCTGCATCCAACATTGGAGATACCAAGTAAAACTTGTACTACAATTGCACTGCACATCCTAGAATGCTGTGATGGTAATACCAGACATTTTAGTGGGTAGTTACCCTCTGACAGACACCCCACAAAGAGTGGGGAGGGGGATAGGGAGCCAGGAACTGCATCCAACATTGGAGATACCAAGTAAAATTTGTACTACAATAGCACCTCATATCCTAGAATGCTGTGATGGTAATGACAGACATTTTAGTGGGTGGTTTCCCCCTGACAGACACACCCTAACAGGTCGGCCGGGGGAAGGGCAAGCCCTGATAATGAATGTCTAGATTAGTATAGTGGGCTACTATTGACCCGTATTATACATTATCGTGATATCTTTAATAGGTATTTTTATCCTTTCTATATCCTTTGTATTTATCTAACACAGTGTTTCCCAACCTTTGACACTTTGAGGAACCCGAGACAATTTTCTTCATCCCAAGGAACCCCAATACACACACACACACACACACACACACACACACACACACACATATATATATATATATATATATATATATATATATATATATATATGTGTGTGTGTGTGTGTGTGTGTGTGTGTGTGTGTGTGTGTGTGTGTAAGCATTTGTATTAATTACCTTTAATAAACCAAAGAGAAAAAATCTCGCACGGTATGTTTCGATAAAATAAATTATATGACTACGATTTCTCACGCCATGTTTAACGAAAAATGTATACTTATAAATAACAAATAATTAAATAAAAAAACATGAATTTCTTTACGGAACACCTGGCAATCGTTCACGGGGTTCTGCGGAACCCCTGTTGAGGATGGCTGATCTAACACAAAAATTATTTATTTGTTTCATATAAATAACAGTCATCTGTAGGCCCATAATAATTCAGTCATATTATTTTGTCAAGCAAGCAACTGACTTCAATTATAGTAGGGGAGCCCGGGGCTAGTTGGCTACAGGGGTAAGTTGGCATATTCAAAATGACTTTAAAGTTTACCAATAGATGACTCTAATACATATACTGTGTAATTGCCACGTGGTTCCTCAATTACCAGCAAAATTCTATAGAGATAGAAGGTAGGAGCTCGAATTTATGAGACAATTTTCTATTTTGATGGTAGTGAGTAAATATTTTAATCTTTCTGTTATTTGCTATAACAAAATCTATACATCAATAAAGATATTTTTCAATTATAGCATAGTTTTCCCTTATGATTTAAAGATTGTATACCATTAAAATTATTAATTCAAGGCTTCTTGGTGTGGACTGGTAAGCGTTTTTGTACCAAATAGTAGGGATGGGGCAAGTTGGCTCAAATAAATGGCAAGTTGGCACACGTTATTTGATAATGATATTAAGCCTATTTATTTATATAATTTACGTTTTGTTTCTGGATTTTTGGAAGGATAATGAGATTAGTGTCCTATCATTTCCTCTACATTGTTCTCACAAGTTGCAGCCCCTGGATTTTAGTGTTTATAGACTTCTGAAGAAATGTTTTAACAGGGCATGTGATTCGTGGATGACTGGTGATCAAGTATGCCCATCTGTGTCATTCCTGGTAAGGTTTCCTCGGCTTTACCTCTAGCTGTCAGTTATTCTGATATTTTCAATTGGTTTAGGATTGATGGAATTTCAACTTTGAATTACAGTCTATTTCAAGATTTTGATTTTACGGGTGGTTATGTAACAGATTGAGAGATGTCCGAAAAGACACATGGGCTTCGGATCAGTCATCAGCGTGATGCAGAGTTTAAGAACTGTTCCTGTTGATCCAGAAGAAAGCTC
Source organism: Macrobrachium nipponense (assembly GCF_015104395.2). Classification (NCBI taxonomy): domain Eukaryota; kingdom Metazoa; phylum Arthropoda; class Malacostraca; order Decapoda; family Palaemonidae; genus Macrobrachium; species Macrobrachium nipponense. Next base: position 37,304,040 of record NC_061091.1, read on the forward strand.
AGCTGAAGAGAGCCTGTGTTTGGTAAGCCAGGAGAAGTGTAGGTTCAGTGCAGGGCATGTAACATGTGGGAGCATGAAGACCATGACAAGGATTTATCTTACACCTGCCACAATTACAACTAGATGATGATCTAAAGTAATACTAATGCCTTATATTTTGTATTTTGGAAATTCAGAGGGTATTTTTGCTATTTGATTTAAATGCAATGTAGTAATTTTCTTTTAATTATCAATGTGCCAATTTACCCCGTGGGGCAAGTTGGCACGAAAAGTTATTTTTTTCTAAAGCTTATTGTTATCTTATGTTGAAAGCAAACAACAATTATTTTGCTCTATGATAAAGACGAATGTTAATATTTTTCAATGGTGGTAAGAATTCTGCAAAAATGTTTGTTTTATATTCGCAATAACCAAAATTGTAAAGTGTGCCAACTAGCCCCGGTCTCCCCTACTCGCTTTAGCTTTGTTTACGAGATGAAAATTAATGTAGCGGTGGTTGGACGACTGGCACTATAAAGTAGCATATAAGTTCTTATCATTATTAGAGTTATTGCTGTAAAATGTCTATGTACATAACATTTGTTAAATAGAGTTACGCACCCATTAAATAGATAGTAATACATATGTAATATATACGCTATAGTCAGGGTACAGATCATAATAATTGCGCTACAGCCTACTCGGTTTGTTTTATCGAAGCAGGACTACCTTCTTTTGGTTTCAACTGACTTTCATGCTAATGAAATCATGGATACATTTTAGTGTTATCAGTTTTATGAATGAATATTGTTGTTACTATAGTCGATTTTTTTTTCGGCTGGTGTAAAATTCGTCAGATATAATACACCTGGCTGAGGAAGGACACAGAGGATCTCTGTTTTTTAAACAATCTCTCTACACACCAAGTTATTTCGAACATTTCCATTCTCTCAAGAAGATTATGAATAAATACAAGAGCAAACAAGACAAAAAAAAAAAAATAATAATCACCTAGCATTAATGTAAAGAAAACAAGAGAAATTAAAAATTAGTGCGATTGTCAATTTTTTCTATCGTTAATGTTTAAGAGTCAGTGGTTAGCGAATTATTAGGGTTTAGTGAGTAAGCGTTTAGTGAATTTTTATGAGTAAGTGTTTGATGAATGTTTAGGGTTTATTGACTGTTTAATGTGTCAGCATTCAGTGAATGTTTACTGAGTCTTTAGGGGTTAGTGAATGTTTTGTGAATGTTATTGAATGTTTATTGTGTAAGTATTCAGTGAATGTTTTGTCTTTAGGGTTTTAGTAAATGTTTTGTGAATGTTAAGTGAACGTTTAGTGAATGTCTTGTTAATGGTAGTGTTCAGTGAGTATTTAGTGCGTAAGTATTCAGTGAGTGTTTAGGGTTTTAGTGATAGTTTTGCGAATTTTAAGTGAGCGTTTAGTAAATGTCTAGAGAATGTTAGTGTTTAGCAAATGTTTAGTATGCAAGTGTTTATTAAGTTTTTAATGAGTGGATGTTCATTCACTGTTTAGTATTTAATAAGTATTTAGGGTTTGGTAAGCCTTTAGTTCTTAATGAGTGCTTAGGGTTTAGTGAATGTTTTGTGTTTAATTAATGTTTAGGATTAAGTGAGTGTTTAGTGAATGTTTACCGGGTGTTTGGGGTATAATGAGTATTTAGTAAATTTAGTGTTTTAAGTGTTTAGTGAGCATTTAATATATAGTGAGTGCCTAGTGAGTCTTGGGTATTCAGAGTGTTTTGTGTTATTGAGAGTGTGTGTGAGTGTATGTTAAGTGTGTGTGTGTGTGTGTGTGTGTGTGTGTGTGTATAGTGAATGTATGCAAGTGTGAGTGCTTACTGAGTAAGTGCATTGTGAGTGTTGATGTTTAGTGATTGTACTACATTACTGTTTATTTAGTACTTCGCTACCATATGCAAAGAAAGTCCTGTATTTACACAAACCATTTATGCTTGACACTGCTTAGATCCAAGAGCAGATGCTTAGGCCTGACCACAATGGTTGGAATGCTTAGGTGTGTTTTCGTAAGGTAATTTTTCTCTGTGAAATTGGGTCGAATAATAATAATAATAATAATAATAATAATAATAATAATAATAATAATAATAATAATAATAATAATAATAATAATAATGATTTTAAAAAGTAATAGTAATAAAATATAATACTAAGAGCTGGACCGAGACCTTTCAATATGGCCTTCCGAAGTCACTCTCGGCAGGGAGATCGCTACTCCAGTTATTGACGCCCTATGCCTTGCACACAGCTGACATATTTGCACATTCGGTTGTCCGATTTTTATGACGTGAGGTATAATATGATGTTAGTGCCTGTCTACTGGATATAATGAACAAATAAAGAAAAAAATATTACTAGGGAGAAAATTAGCCGAATAATGGTCGTCAAAGCCAGTATCGATAGAATGTATTGAAACACATTACATAGGCTGCCTGTGGTGCGTGTCGGTGGGAAGTTAAGAGACAAACGCACTCAGCTGGCTTTAAATATCAAACTGCGTATCATTTTTATTTGAGTTTAGATTTTCTTCCCTGAATATATATGGTACCTGATACTTGGTGATAGTGTACAGATCAATTTGAGTGAAGCAGCCGAAAATAAGTAGACTGACTATTAGATAATTGGCATGATATTATAGGCCAACTTAATCTGGGAGTCAGGAGCTCCAAGTTGTATGATCGTCAACTTCGGGAGGGGGAATAAAATGGGGGAAAGTGTTTTAATCTTTATAGTTAGCTTATCCTGAACAATTCATTCACATTTCCGTTTCCAGTAATTATTTGTGTTGTGATACATCATCTCTTTGTGAATGTGCGGGTGTTAAAACGGCTCTCTATGATGGGACTTTGGTCTTGATATCAATCGAACTCCCATATCCGATAAAAATTTCATTTCATCCACACGAACCAACAGCAACTAAAGAACAATTCAATTATGGTAAAAGACGCTGGGCTACGAACCTCGACATGGCTGCAGTGTCCTAGCTATAGGCAAGAAAAGACGCTATCAGAACGAGAATACTTATCTAACATTTCTTTTCTTAGAGGAATTGAGAGTGGCATCATATGACTGGTTTAATTATTCAAAAATGGCTCAGCACACATACTTGTAGCTGTTGCCAATTGTGACCCCCTCCCATTCAGATAAAATACTTTGTGTGAAGTAACAACTCCAAACCAAAGGATAGTGCTAATAATATATAGTAGTATGTATATATATATATATATATATATATATATATATATATATATATATGTGTGTGTGTGTGTGTGTGTGTGTGTGTGTGTGTGTGTGTGTGTGTGTACTAAAATTCCTATTGAAGTATAGAATATTTCACTTCATTAATTTCATCACATCTATATAAATACTATGTGCGAGACTTACTATGTGTAAGACTTGCTAATATATATATATATATATAGATATATATATATATATATATATATATATATACTATGTATGTATACTATATATATAGATATATATATATATATATATATATATATATATATATATATATATACATACATACATACATAGTATATATATATATATATATATATATATATATATATATATATATATATATATAGTATATATACATATATATATATATATATATATATATATATATATAATATATATATATATATATAAAATATTAGCAAGTCTCACACATAGTAAGTCTCGCACATAGTATTTATATAGATGTGATGAAATTAATGAAGTGAAATATTCTATACTTCAATAGGAATTTTAAAAAGAATAACTCCGGCAGTAATTCTTATCCTGAAACATCACAATATTTCTTGAATTTTTCGCCTTTTACATTTTATCAGGCTCACGATTTTCAGATACTTATACCATATTTCTAATACTAATATTGCCTATGATAGATTTTGAAATATTTCAAGGTGTCCCACCTCTCCCTTCCAATCGTAGGTTATGTCTGTGAAGGGCTAACCACCCACTAAAATGGCTGGCATTACCATCACAGCTTTCTAGGATGTGCAGTGCTATTGTAGTACAAATTTTACTTGATATATCCAATGTTGGATGCAGTTCCTGGCTCCCCCTCCCCCTCCCCCCCACTCGTTGTGGGGTGTCTGTTAGGGGGTAACTACCCACTAAAATATCTGTCATTACCACTGCAGTACTCTAGGAAGTGCAGTGCTATTGTAGTACAAATTTTACTTGGTACTATGATGTTGGAGGGAGATCCTGTCTCTCCCTCCCTTTCCCCCTTCCCCCCACTCGTTGTGGGGTGTCTCTCAGGGGGTAACTACCCACTAAAATGTCTGGTATTACCACCGCAGTACTCTACGATGTGCAGAACTATTGTAGTACAGATTTTACTTGGTATCTCCATGTTGGATGCAGATCCTGTCTCTCCCTCCCCCTCCCCACTCGTTGTGGGGTGTCTGTCAGGGGGTAACCACCCACCAAAATGTCTGTCATTACCACCACAGTATTCTACGATGAGCAGTGCTATTGTAGTGTAAATTTTACCTGGTATCTCCTAAGTTGGATCTAGATCCAATTAACCCCCCTTTTTCAGTGCTTCTGTCAGGGGGAACCCACCCTCCAAAATGTCTGTCACTGGTCATTCTATAATCAGTAGAGTCTGCATATATATTATATATTAGTTTCATCTGGTATCTCATATATTGGATCTAGACCCAAATTCTAACAAGCAATTAGTGGTGCTTGTTAAGTAAGCCACCCGTATATTTTCGGCAGACGGTCAGTTTCACAGTTTACAAGTCTACTCCTAAATACCGGTAGGGGTTACAGTCGGTATCTCGTTCGTTGTATCTCAACGGTCCGGGCTGCCGCTCTATTACCCTTGCAATGCGCTAAGACGTTGAGTAGCGTTTATCAGACTAATGTTTAGTGAAAATAATGACTATTTCAGCTACGTTTATTTTGTATAGAATTTTCTCTATTTTCTTATTACTGACTTTTCTTCTATACTCAAATTGGCTATCAAATCGCCAAATGGGGGGATCTATGTAAGAAACGTGGTATTTATCAAATTGAGCATATTATACAAACTGCAATATAAATTGGATCCTAGCCTAATCGACAAAAGATACTAAATGACTTATTCTGGATTCCTTTTGCTCAGGGGCGCCTACTCCTCTCTCTCTCTTTCTGCCCGACAATATCCTGGATTTTAGGACGAAACGTTGCAAGAAGAGAGAGAGAGAGAGAGAGAGAGAGAGAGAGAGAGAGAGAGAGGAGCAGACACCCCTGCGCAAGAGGAATCCAGAATTAGCATCTTTTGATGATTAAGCTTAAGATCCAATTTGTACTGCATTTTGTATAATATATTCAATTTGACAAATACCACATTTTTTACATGAATCCCCCATTTGGCGTTTTAATAGCCAATGTGACCACAGCAATAAGAAGAATAGATACGCTTCTATACAAAATAAACGCGGCTGAAATAGCTATTATTTTCAATGAAACCTGTATTAATGAAGGTCTTCATCCAGCATAGACTAATCTTTGTTAAACCAACTCTATACACGTACATTGCTTAGGTTTTTTCTTTTCAACGGTTCTCTTGTGATATTGTTATATTCTTTACCTCATTTCGGTATAAGTTTCTATTTCATTTAAACGAATCCCAAAATTAAATTTAACGTAATACAAGTGGATTCTTAAAGATCACAGAATGTATTTGTAAACAGCAACACTTCTGCATTTTTCTTAAATGAAAATCTAGGCTTTCCAATTTTACATCCTTCTTTCCCTGATACCCCCACCTGCTGAGCAGCCATTTCCCATATATGAACTCTCTAGCTCGCAGTGGTCCCATGTCGCTATTTCTGTCAACTTTATGAAAGTTTGGCCCTTTTTCTCGTCTTTAATTCTAAGTCAGCAGTTTTGTTTAGCTTTATAAAAGAGAGAGAGAGAGAGAGAGAGAGAGAGAGAGAGAGAGAGAGAGAGAGAGAGAGAGAGAGAGAGAAGCAAAAACTTGAATTGAATTATATTTTAGTTATTTGATACTGTTAGTATCATCTATGAACTTTTGCCGTTCTTGAGTGGTATGAAGTATGAGAGTAATTTAAACAATAATAAGGTAAAACATTTTCTGGCAAACGTGAATCTACTGCAAACTTTTAAATGGTCCAAGGAAACTTTCATCTTCAACGGGTCATAAAACGAGGGAAATTGCTGTATTTAATCTCCATTGTGAAAACAAGCTTTACTTTAAGAGTGCCTGTTTCATTTTCTATCCTCTAGGCTAAAGTAGACAATGGGAATTTATTCTTTTCTTTTCTTAATTGAGGAGGATGTGAGTGTCAGACCGGTACATACACAAACACATTACAATATTCTTACAGCCTAAATATCCACTTTACTTCCTTTTGAGATGAGAGCCAGAATACAATTTCACTGTCTTTGCCAATTCCAGCCATTTTAAAACAATTAGTTCCCTTATTTTTCGAACCTTTTGTTACCCCAGTAGTTATTACTCTACTTATCTTTTATTAGATGTAATAGAAATAGTATATGATGTTTAATTCAAAGGATACGAGACTTGAATTTAAACAAGTTTAGAAACAGTCTATAAATAATTTGATGGACGGTATCCACCTTCAATGCCACAGGTATTTTCTATATGACATAAATAGCGCATGTTTCTAATAATTTTATATTAAAGTTAAGGTCACCTAATTACGAAAAGGGGTAAAAATTATTTAAATACTTTAATCTCTATCCAACCTGATGCCCTTTTCCGCACTTGATATACAATGTACACGAGGCCATTCAGAAGTAAAAATAATCACCTTAACTGAATTTTCTCTTATTTCTTTTAGTACAGTTCACAGCTGATCCAGGGATTTCCTCTTATCATGCCCCGTCATTTGACATTTTTGGCCATACGCCGCGAAGTGTATTAATAATCATAAACTTCCTGCAGCATCTGATATCCCAGCTACTCCCAAATCCTCTCAATCGTTCAAAAACTTAATTATATTGATATCTTCCTTTAGAAATCTTTTAATGAAATGCTTTCACTTTTATAATTAACAGTAATGAGACATGAAATTTGAATTGGTATCGTCCGATGCAGAGCGATTTCCTTTTAGTAGTTTCTTTTGTTTCTCTCTCTCTCTCTATCTCTCTCTCTCTCTCTCTCTCTTTTTACTGAATATTCAACCTCATCAGCCTTGTCCAGTTCGCCAATCCTAGACGTTTGTCGCATAATGAATATGTTTTCAATCAACGCTGCAATATTTGCATAGAAACAACCTGGTACTTCAGCTGAAGCGGAGTTAGTTGATCTAATAACCTCCAGCAATAAAAAAAATAAAGATAAAAATAAATCTATGTTTCGGCAAAACCAGAGGTTACGATCTTGATTATCGCTAATGTAACTGTGACCCAAAGTGTTAGTATTTCTTAAAAGGATAGGAATTGCAAATTCTTTTGAGTTCAACTATGTATGTGCATCGTGTGTGCAACAACAAAATTAATATATATAGTACCGACTTCTCCCTCGTAACAAAGGTTCACGACCATTAGATCCTGGCAGAAAAGGGAGAGGGCTTCTTCAGGGTAAATCTCTCCAAGTCCAGTTAACAAACTCAGCTAATTCCCTTGCAGTGAGCTGACAGCATAATTTTCTCTTTAGAGCTCGTGGATGTTATCACATGAGGTAATTTCATACTGACTTCCACGGACGCAACGCGCTGTCACGTTGCTCCCGATGACAGCCAGGCCAATGAAAACATCACTTTTATGAGAGAGAGAGAGAGAGAGAGAGAGAGAGAGAGAGAGAGAGAGAGAGAGAGAGAGCTCACATATTATAAGAAGACAAGGGCGGTAGCATATTTTACTATTCAGAATAGGTACTTCATTGCAGTCTGATAAACTACGTTAAGACATTTACTAACTCTAAAGTAGGTATAACGTTGGGTTTATTTTCCGATTGATATCTCTTAATATCTACTGTCAAAATCACTGATCTGAATTCACAGTGAACTAGATTTTGATGGCAGACACGATGTTATATAAATAAATAGAAGAATAAATAATTGAAAAATAAATAAATAAAAAGATAAATAAAAAATAAAAAGAATAAAAAGAATAAATAAAATAAACAGATAAAAATATGTAATTAATATATAAAAATAATATAAGCAAATAACAACTATAAATAAATAAAAGTAAATCTATATCTATATAAATCAAAAATTAAAAATAAAAGTAAATAAATAAATAAGAAAATAAATAAAAATAATAAATCATAAATAAATATAAAAATAAAAAAAATTAATTAATAAAAATGAAAAAAATAAAAATAAAAAATAAATGAATAAATAAATAACAAAATAAAAAAAAATAAAAGAAATAAAACAAAAATAAATAAATAAAAGTAAATAAATAAAAATAAATAAATAAAAATACTTATATCAAATAAAAATAATAAAAAATAACTTAAATAAATAAATAAAAATCAATAAAAATAAAAATCTATAAGTAAATAAATAAATAAATTGATAAAAAAAATTAATTATAAAATACAAATAAAAAGAAAAAAAATTAAAAATAAAAAATAAATAACAATAAAATTAAGAAATCAATTAATAAAAAGAATAAAATGAAACAAAATAAAAAAAATAAATAAAAAAAATAAATTAAATTTTTTTAAAATAAATAAATACATAAGTTTTAAAAAATAAATAAAATAAAAAATAATTTAAATTGAAATCAAAAAAAATAAAATAATAAAACAAATGAAAATAAATCAATCAAAATAAATAAATAAAAACAAAAGAAAATAAAAAAAATTAAAAAAATAAATTAAAATAAAAAATGCAATTTTAAAATAAATAAAAAAAGAATAAAAATAAATAAATAAAAAGGAAAAAAAAATAACAAAAATAAAAATGAATAAATAAATTAAAAAAAATAAATAAGAATAAATCAATAAAAATAAATCAAATAAATAAAAAAAATAAATAAATTAAAAATAAATGCAAAAATAAACAAAAATAATAAATAAAAACTAAATAAGTAAAAAATAAAAAATAAATAAAAAAAACTAAAAAATAAATAAATAAATATATGATAAATAAAAAAAATATAAATAAATAAAAAAATAAAAAACAAAAAATAAAATAGATAATAGAAAAAATAAATAAAAAAAAAATAAAAATAAGAAAAAATAAATAAATAAATAAAAATAAAAATAAATATATAGATAAAAATATATAAATAAATAAAAATAAATAAACAAAAAATAAATAGATAAATAAAAAAAATAAATAAACAAGATAGAGATAAAAGTAAATAAATTAATAAAAATAAAAAAAACTAATAAAAAATAAATAAAAATAAATAAATAAATAAAAATAAGAATAAATAAATAAATAACAAAATAAAAAATAAATAAATATATAAAAATTATAAAATAAATAAACAAATAAAAAAAAAATAAAAACAAAAATAAATAAAAATAAAAATAAATAAATTAAAAGAAAAATAAGATAATAATAAAAATTAATGAATAAATAAAAAATAAATAAATAAAGTTTAAATAAAGAATAAATAAAGATTAAAAATAAATAAGTGAATAAAATAAAAATAAATAAATAATTAAATAAAAATAAATAAAATAAAAATTAAATAGATTTAAAGATTAATAAATGAAAAGAAATAAAAACTAAATAAAACTAAATCAACTAAAATAAATAGATAAATAAAAAATTTTGAAATAGATAAAAATAAACAAATAAAAATAAAAAATTGATAAAAAAAAAAAAATAAAAATGAATAAATGATTAAAATAAGTGTAATAAATCAATAAAATAAATAAATAAATAAATATAAATCAATAAAATAAATAAATAAAAATAAATAAAATAATGAAATTTTAAAAATAAATGAAAACAAAAAAAATAAATTGATAAAAAATAAATAAATAAATAAATAAAATTAATAAATAAATAAAAATAAATAAAGGAAAATGAATAAACAATAAAATAAATAAATAAAATATGAATAAAAAAAAAATAAAATAAATAGTTAAATAAAATCAAAATAATAAATAAAAAAACAGAAAAATAAATAAAAAAATATAAGTAAAAATAAATTTTAAAAAATAGTAATAAAAATAAATAAATAAATAAAAAGAATAAATAAATAAATAAATAAAAATAAAATAAATATATCAAATAGAAATAAATAAAATAAAAATAAATAACATCTAATAAATAGATTACAAGCAATAAAAATAAAAATAATTAAATAAAAAAATAGATAAATAAAAAATAAATAATAAATAAAAATAAGTAATAAATACAAATGAAAATAAATAAAAATAAGTAAATAAAAAATTAAATAAACAAATAAAATAAATAAAAATTAAAATAAAAATAAATAAATAAATACAAGAAATAAAAGTTAAATAAATACTAAAAATAAAGAATAATAAAAATAACATAAAAAATAAAAAATAAAATTAAATAAAAATAAATAAATAAAAATAAACAAATAGAAATATAAAAATACAAATAAATAAATATAAATAAATAAATAAATAAAAATAAATAAAAAAAATGAAAAAAATAAAAAATAAATAAAAAAATAAAAATAAATAAAAATAAATAAAAACAAATAAAAATAAATAAAATAAAAAAATAAAAATAAATAAATAAATAAAAAATATTAAAAATAAATAAATAAATGAATAAAAATAAATAATTAAAAGTAAATAAATAAAAGTAAACAAATGAATAATTAGATAAATTAAAGTAAATGAGAATAAATAGAAAAAATGAATAAATAAAAATATATAAATAAAAATAAATACAAATAAATAAATAAAAAAATAAATACTATATAAGAAAATGAATAAAATAAATAAGAAAACAATAAATATATATATTAAATGCAAGAAATAAAAATGAAATAAAAATAAAACCAAAAAAAATAAAAAAAGTAATAAAAATAAAAATATAAAATAAAAAAAAATTAAAAAAATAAATTAAAAAATTAAAAACAAATAAAAATAAAAATAAATAAATTAAAAATAAATAAAAACTAAGGAAATAAAAAAAATAAACAAATAAAATGTAAAAAAAAAATAAAAATAAATAAAATAAATAAATAAAAATAAATAAATAAAAATAAATGGAAATAAATAAAAAAACAAATAAATAAAAAATAAATAAAACAAAAAGAGATAAAAAAAATAAACAAAACTAAATAAAAAAATAAAAATAAATAAAAAATAAAAAAATAAAATAAAATAACCTCAGTGAAAAAAAATAAATAAATAAAAACTAAATGAAAAATAAATAAATAAATAATAAATAAAAATAAATAACTAAATAAATAAAAATAAATAAATAAATATAAAAGAGAAAAAATAATAAATAATAAAGAATAAATAAATAGAAAAAAATTAAACAAAAATTAAAATAAATAAAAAATAAAAATAAATTATTAAAGAACAATAAAAATTAAATAAGAAATAAATAAATAACTAAATGAAATAAAAAAAAATAAAAAAATAAATTAAAGTATAAAAAAAATAAAAATAAAATAAAAAAAACCAACAAAATAAAAAAAATAAAAAAGAATAGTAAATATAAAAATAAATCAAAGTAAATAAATAAAAAAAAATAAATCATAAAATAAATGAATGAAAATAATAAATAAAAAAAATAAAATAAAAATAAAAATAAATAAAAATAAAAAACTATAAAATAAAGAAAATAAAAAAAATAAAAAAAAGTAAAATAAAATAAAAAAAATAAAATTAAAATAAAAAATAAATACATAACAACAAAAAATCAACTAAAAATAAATCAATCAATAAATAAAAATAAATAAATAGAGAAAAAAATAAATGAATAAAAATAGATAAAAAAAAATAAATATATAAAAGAAAAATAAATAAAAAATAAATAAATTAAATAAAAATAAATAAATAAAAAGTAAATAAATAAAAATTAATAAATAAATAAATAAAAAAATAAATGAAAATAAATAAAAATAAATGATAAATGAAAAAATATATAATAAAAAATAAAAAATTAAGATAAAAAATAAAAAAGATAAATAAAATAAATAAAAAATAAATAAATAAATAAAAAAAAAAAAAATTTATAAATAAATGAAAAAATACAATAAAAAAATTTAAAAAATATAAATAAATAAAAATAAATAAAAAAATAAAAATAAATAAATAAATGAATAAATAAATTAAAATAAGAAAAATAAAATAAATGAATAAAAATAAATAAATAAATAAAAAAATAATAATAAATAAATAAAACAAATAAATATAAATAATTGTAAATATATGAGTAAAAATAAACTAAATTAAATAATAATAAAAAAAACAAAAAAAATTAATAAATGAATAAAATAAATAAATAAATAAATAAAAATAAACAATAAAGCAAATAAAATAAATAAATAAATAAAAAATAAATAAATAAATAAAAATAAATAAATACAAAAATAAACAAATAAAAATAAATAAATAAATGAAAATGAAAAATAAAAGTAAATAAATAAAAAAAATAATTAATAAAAATAAATAAATAAATAAAAAAAAAAGTTTAATGAATGAATAAAGTAAATATACAAATAAAAAAACAAAATAAATAATAAAAAAAACAAAATAAATAAATAAATAAATAAAAATAAATAAATAAATACATACATAAAATAAACAAATAAGAATGAAAAAATAAACAAATAAACAAATGAAAATAAATAAAATATAAATAAAAATAAATAAATAAATAAAAATAAATAAATATCAATAAATAAATAAATAAAAATAAAAAAAATAAAAAAAAAAAAAAATTAACAAATAAATAAAATAAAAATAAATGAACCAAAAATAAATAAATAAATAAAAATAAAACATAAAAAAATAAATAATAAAAATCTTTAAAAATAAACAAAATATATAAAAATAAATAAAATAAATAAAATAAATAAATAAATAAAAATAAATAAATATATAGAAATAAATAATGAAAATAAGTAAATAGAAATAATGAATAAATAAATAAAAATAAATAAAAATAAAAAAAATAAAAAAAATACATAAATAAAAATAAAATCAATAAAAAATATATAAATAATCAATAAAATAGATCAAATAAAAAAATTAATAAAAAAATAAATAAAACTAAATAAAGCAAATAAAAAATAGAAAAAAATAAATAAAAATAAATAAATAAATAAATAAAATAAACAAATAAATAAAATATTGAAAATAAGTAGATAAATAAATAAAATGAATAATTCAAAATATATATAAAAATAAAATAAAAATGAACAAAAAAATAAATAAAAATGATAATTCAAAATATATAAAAAATAAATAAAATAAACAAAAAATAAAATGAAAATAAATAAATAAATGAAATCAAATAAATAAATAGAAATAAATAAAAAAAATAAATAATTAAATAAAATAAATAAATAAATAATTAAATAAAAATGACTAAATAATTAAATAAATAATACATAAAAATAAATAAATAAAAAGAAAAAAATGAAATTAAATAAAATAAATAAATCACAAATAAAAATAAATAAATTAAAAATAACTAAAAATGCAAAAAAAAATAAATAAATAATTAAAGGGAAGAAAATCATAATAATAAATAAACCAAATAAATGAATAAAAATAAATTAATTATAATCAATAAATAATGAAAAAAAATAAAAAAATAATAAATAAAAAAATAAAATAAAAAAAGATAAAAATAACTAAATATAAATAAAAATAAATGAATGAATAAAAAACAAAATAAAAAAAATAGATGAAAAATTATTACGAATAATAAGTAAAAAATAAATAAATAAAGCGTAAATAAATAAAAATAAATACATGAAAAATAAATTAATGAGAATAAAAAAATAAAAATAAATAAAAATAACAATAAATAAATAAATATAAAAATGGATTTAATAAAAATTAAATAAAAATAAATATACAAATAAAAAAATAAATAAACAATAAAATTAAATGAATGATTAAAAATAAATATAAGACAAATATATAAGAATAAATAAAAAAATAAAAATTATTAAATAAAAATAAATAAATGAAATAATTAAATGAAATAAATAATCAATAAAGAATAAATTAATAAATGAAGATATATAAATAGAATAATCAATCAAATGAAAATAAATAAATAATAACTAAATGAAAATAAATAAAATAAATTATTAAATAATAAAAAATAAATAAACAAAAATAAATCGAATAAAAATCAAATTAAATTATAAATAAATAAATAAAATTGAAAAAAAAATAAAAAAATAATAATAAAAAAAGAAAAAATAAAAAAAAGATAAAAATAAATAAATATAAATAAAAATAAATGAATGAATAAAAACAAAAAATAAAAAAAATAAAAGATGAAAAAAATTAAAAATTAGAATAAAATAAGTAAAAAATAAATAAATAAAAGGTAAATAAAATAAAAATAAATAAAAACATGAAAAAATTAAATGAAAATAAAAAAATAAAAACAATAAAATAAAAATAAAAAAGAAAAAAATAAATATAAAAAAATGAAAAAATTAAAAAAAATAAAAATAATAAAAATAAATATACAAATAAAAAAATAAAATAAAACAGATAAAAGTAAATGAATGATTAAAAAATAAATTAAAGACAAATAAAATCTAAAGAAATAAATAAAAATAAAAATTATTAATAAAAATAAATAAATGAAATAATTAATGAATTAATAATAAATAATAAAAAATAAATTAATAAAGAAGATATATAAAAATAAATAAAAAATCACTAAATAAATAATAATAAATAAAGCAAAATAGATATAATAAATAAATAAAAAATTATAATAAATTATAATAATTAAAATAAAAATAAATAAAAATAAATAAAAATAAATACAAATATATAAAAAATAAAATAGAAAAAAATCAATGAATTAAAAATAAAAAAATAAATGAATAAAAATAAATAAATAAATAGAATAAAAACAAATAAATATACAATAAAAATAAATAAATAAATAAAAAATATATAAAAAATTTAATAAAAATAAAATTAATAAAGAAATAAAAAAATAAAATAAGTAAATAAAAGTAAAAAAAATAAAATTAAAATAAATAAATACATAAAAAAAGAAAAATTAACAAATAAAAAAAAATAAATAAAAATATAAATAAATAAAATAAAACATAAATAAACAAAAAGAGATAGAAATAAATAACAATAAAAAAATGAATAAATAAATAAAAAATGAATAAATAATAAAATGAAAATAAATAACTAAATGAAAATAGATTAATAAATAATTAATGAAATAAATAAATAAATAAATAAAAATACATAAATAAACTAAATGAAAAAAAATAAAAAAAATATTAAATAAAATAAATAATAAAATTCAATAAAAATAAATAAAATTATTAAATAAAAATAAAATAAATTATTAAATAAAATAAAAAAAAGATTAATAAAATAATACAAAAATAAATAAAGTAAAATAAATAAAATAAATACATACAAACACATAAATAAAAAAAAAAATAAATAAATCAATAATATAAACAAATAAATAGATTAATAAGAATAATAATATTAAACAAAATTACATACATAAATTAAAAAAATAAAATCTAAATAAATAAATAAAAATTAAAATTAATAAATGATAAAAAAAAAAATGACATAAAATAAAAAAAAATAATATATAAAGAAAATAATAAAAATAATACATTATTAATAATCATAAATACTAAAACAAATAAAAATAACTAAATAAATAAAAAAAATAATGAATAAATGAAAATATATAATAAATAAAAATCAATAAATAAAATAATAATAAATAAATAAATAAAAATATATAAATAATAAATAAAAATTAATAATAAATATAAATAAATGAATAATAAAAATGGATATAAATATATAAAAAGAAATAAAAAAATAAAAATAAATAAAATTTAATTAAAAAAATATAAAATAAACATAAAATAATAAATGAGTAAATAAATAACAATAAGAATAAATAAATAAATAAAAATAAATAAATAAATAAAAATTCTAAATGCAAATGCTTAAATTAAATAAATTGAAAATAAATAAATAAATAAATGTGAAATATATGAGTAAAAATAAAATAAAAATAAAAAATAAACGAATGAAAAAAATAAAATAAATAAAAATAAATTAATAAATGTAAATAAATAAAAAATAAAAAAATTAAAAAATAGATAAAAAATAAACAAATAAAAAATATAGGAAAAATATACAAATTTGAAAATAAAATAAAAATAAATTAAAATAAAAAATCAAAAATAAATAAATAAAAATAAATAAATATATATAAAAAAAATTAATTAACAAATAGATACAAATAAATAAATAAAAATAAAAGAACAAAAAAAAAATAAATAAAAATTAAAAAATTAAAAATTAAAAAATAAATAGAAGCATTAAAAATAAACAAATAAATAAAAATACAAAAAAAAAAATGAAAAAATAATAAATTATAAATAAAAATAAATAAAATAAATAAATAAAAATAAATAAAGAAAATAAATAAATAAAATAATGAATAAATAATAAAAAAAATATAAAATAAATAAATAAATAAAAGTAAATAAACAAAAATAAATAAATAAAAAGAAATAAATAAATAAATAGAAATAAATAAGTAAAAAAAATAAAAAAAAAATAACAAAATTAATGAAAATAAAGAATAAATAAAAATGAACTAATGAATATTTAAATGAAAATAAATAAATAATTGAATATAAATAAATTAATTAACTAATAAAAAAGGATAAATAAATAAATAGAAATAAATAAATAAATATATACAAATAAATTAAAAAAAATAAATAAATAGAAAAAAAATAATAAACATAAATAAATAAAAATGGCTAAAAACAAATAAATAAAATAGAATAAATAAAAAAAAAAAACTAGAAATCAATAAAAAATAATAAAAAATAAAAAAAATAAAAATAAATAAATAAATAGATAAAGTAAATAAAATAAATAAATATATGAAAATTAATAAATAAAAAAAAATAAATAAATAAAAAAAATATAAATAAAACAATAAAAATAAATAAAAAAATAAATAAAAAATTAAATAACTAAAAAAATAAACATATAAATAAACATTATATATAAATAAATGGTGGAAAAAATAATAAAAATTAAAATTAAATCAATAAAAATAATCAAATAAATAAATGTAAATGATTATAAACTAAAAAAGAAATAAATAAACTTAAAAACTATAAATAAATAAAAATAAATATATAGATAGTAAATAAAT
Organism: Macrobrachium nipponense; assembly: GCF_015104395.2. Taxonomy (NCBI): domain Eukaryota; kingdom Metazoa; phylum Arthropoda; class Malacostraca; order Decapoda; family Palaemonidae; genus Macrobrachium; species Macrobrachium nipponense. The sequence continues at coordinate 37,321,389 of NC_061091.1, forward strand.
AAATAAAAAATAAATAAAAATAAGTATATAAAATAAATAAATAAATTAATAAAAACATATTAAAAAAAATTAATAAAAATAAATGAATGAAAATAATAAATAAATAAATGAATAATAAAAAAAAAAAAATAAAAAAAATAAATAAATATAATTAAATAAAGTTAAAATAAAATAAATAAATATAAATATATATAAAAAATTAAATTGAAATTAAATAAATAAAAATAAAAATTGATAAATAAAAAATAATAAAACAAATTAAATAAATATAAAAATAGATAAATAATTAAATAAAGTTAGATAATAAAATAATTTAATAAAAATATAAATAAATAAATAAAATAAATAAAAAATCAAATAAAGATAAACAAATATATATAAATAAAAACAATAAAAAAAAAATAAATGCATAATAATAAACCTAAATAAAAATAGATAAATGATTAAATAAAAATTAAATAAAAATAAAAATAAATAAATCAATAAAAATAAGTAAATAAATAAATAGAAATAAATAATTAAAATAAATGAAATAAAATAATAAAAAAAAAATAAATAAAAAATATAAAATAAAAAAAATAAATAAAAAAAGTAAATACAAGTAAATAAAAATAAATACATAAGAATATAAATAAATAAAAAATAAAAAATAAAATAAATAAATAAATATATAAATAAAATAAAAATAAATAAATAAAAATAAATAAAAAAAAAAAATAAATAAAATTTTAAAATATATGAGTAAATAAAATAAAAATAATAAATAAAAATAAAGAAATGAAATAAATAAAAATAAAGAAAATATTAAAAATTAAATAAAAATAAAGAAAATATAAATAAATAAAAAGAACAAACAAATAAAATAAAAATAAAAATAAAAGAAAAATAAAAAATAAAATTAAAGAAAAAATAAAAAATAAAATAAATAATTAAAAAATGAAAAAATAAAAATAAAAACAAAATAAATGCCAAAATATAAAAAATAAAAAATAAATAAAAATAAAGATAAAAATAAAAATAAATTAATAAAATATGTAAAAAATAAAATAAATAAATAAATGTAAAATAAAAATGAAATAAAAGTAAATAATAAAAATAAAATTAAATTAAAAAGAAAATAAAAATAAATTAAATAAAAAAAAATTAAAGTTAAGAAAAAAAAAAAATAAAAATAAATAAAAAATAAATTAAAAAATAAATTAATAAAATAAAAAAATAAATATGTAAAAAATAAAAAAAAAGAAATAAAAATAATTAAAAAATTTAATAAAAATTAAATTAATAAAAAAATAATAAATAAATTAAATAAAATTAAAGAATAAAATACAAACCAAAATAAATAAAGACAAATAAATAAAAAATAAATAAAAATAAAATAAAAACATTAAATTAAACAATAAATTAAACTAAAAATTAAAAATAAATAAAAAAAAATAAAAATAAATTTAAATAAAAATAAATGAAAAATAAATAAAATAAATAAATAAAAAGTCAAAATATAAAATAAAAATAAATAAAAAAATCAAAATAAAAATAAAGATAAAATAAAAAAAAATAAAAAAAATAAATTAAAGTAAATAAAAATAAAAACACAAATAAATAAAATAAAAAAATAAAATAGAAATAAAAATCAAATAAAAAATAAAATTGAATAAATAAATAATAAAGAAGATAAATAAAGTAAAAAAAAATGAAAATAAATAAATAAAATAAAAATAAAAAAATAAAATTAATAAAAATAAAAAAATAAATGAAATAATAAATAAATGAAATAAAAAAAAAAACTAAATAAACAAATAAATTAAAAATCAAAAATAAAAATAAATTAAAAATAAAAAAAGAAAATAAAAATAAATAAATAAAATAAAAATAAAAATAAAAATAAAATTAAATAAAAATTTATAAATAAATTAAATATAAATAAAATAAATAAATAAAATAAAAAGAAATAAACAAATAAAACAATAAATAAAAAGAAATAAAAATAAATAAATAAAAAATAATTAAAATAAATAAATAAAAATAAAGAAAAATAAACTAAAAAATAAAAAATAAATAAAAAAAATAAATAAATAAAAATAAAAATAAAATGAATCAAATAAATAAATAAATAAATAAATAAAATAAATTAAAAAATAAATAAAAAAAAATAAAATTTAAATCAATTAAATAAAGGATAAAAAATTAAGAAAAATAAAATAAAATAAAAAAAGTAAAGAATAAAATAAAATAAATTAAATAAAACAAATAATGAAATAAAAATGAAAAATTAAAATGCAAATAAATAAATTAAATAAATGAATAAAAATAAAAAAGTAAAAAAAATGAATAAAAATAAAAATTAAAAATAAAAATAAAGATAAAGAATAAATAAATAAATGAAAAACTAAAAAATAAAATAAAAAATAATAAAAATAAAAAAAAATAAATAAAATATTAAAAATCAAATAAAATAAATTAATAAAAAAATAAGTATATAAACTAGAAATAATAATTAAAAATAAATAAATAAATAAATAATAAAAATAAAAGAATAAAAAATATAAATACAAAAAGTAACTACACGTAAATAAAAATAAATACATAAGAAAAAATAAATAAATAAAAATAAAAATAAATAAATAAAAATAATATATAACTAAATAAATAAAATAAATATGAAAAGTAAATAATAAAAATAATAAATAAAAATAAATAAATAAAATGAAATAAATAAATAGAAAAATAAATAAAAATTACTAAATAGAAATATATAATAAAATAAATAAAAATAAATTAATAAAATAGATAAAAAATAAAATAATGAATAAATATAATAATTTAAAAATGAATAAAAATAAAGCAAATAAATGCAATATAAAATAAATAAAAATAGATAAAAATAAATATAACATATGTAAAAAATAAATAATAAATATGTAAAATAATGAAATAAAATAAATAAAAAATAAAATTAAATTTAGAAAATAAAAATAAAATTAATAAATAAAATAAATTTAAGAATAAATAAATTAATAAATTAAAATAAATTAATAAATAAAAATAAATATATAAAAAATAAAATAAATAAATAGATAATAAAAATTATAAATAAATTAATATAAATAAATAAATAAATAAAAATAAGTAAATAAAACATAAATAAAGATAATAAATAAATAAATAATAAAATAAATAATTAAATAAATTAAACTAAAAAATAAAAATAATAAAAAAATAATAAATAAAATAAAAATAAATGAATAAATAAATAAATAAATAATAAATAAATAAATAAATAAATGAAATAAAATCACTAAAAATAGATAAATAAAAAAAAATAAATTATAAGAATAAATAAACTAATAAATAAAAATAAATAGATAAAATGAATAAATAAAAAATGAATAAAAAATTAATAAAGATAAATAAAAAAAAGTAAAAAAATTGAATAATAAAATAAATAAAAATAAATAGAAATATATAAATGACGAAATAAAAATAATGAATAAATCAAAAAAAATAAATAAAAATAATTAAATCAATAAAAATAATTAATAAAAAATAAAGTATATACACTTAGTAAAACTTTACATTAAATTATTAAATAAAAATAAATAAATAGGATAATTAAATAAAAATTTCAAAATTAAAAATTATACATAAATAAATAAATAAATTTAATAATAACTAAATAAAAAAAATTAAAGAAAAATTTAATAAAACATAAGATAATAATAAGTGATAAATAAAAATACATAGTTAAAAATAGATATAAATAAATAAATACATAAATCAATAAATAAAAATAAATAAAATAAATATAAAAAAATAGAAAAAAATAGAAATAAATACATAAAAAATAAATAAATAATAAACAAAACAAAAATAAATAAATAAATAATATAATTAAATAAAAATAAATGAATAAATAAAAATAAATGTACAAAAAAGAAATAAATCAAAAATAAATAAATAGAAATTAAAATAAAAATAAATGAAAAAATTGAAAAATAAATGTACAAAAAGAAATAAATAAAAATAAATAAAATAAAATAATTAAATAAATGATATTAAATTAAATTAAAAATAAAGAACTTAAAAAGTAAAATAAAAATAAATGAAAATACATAAACTAAAGAAAATAAAAATAAATTAAAGATAAAAATAAATAAATAAATAGAAATTAAATAAATTAAATAAAAAATAAATAAAAAATAAAATAAATAATTTAAATCATTAAATTAAATAATAAAATAAAATTATAAAAATAAATAAATAAAAATAAAATAATAGAAATAAATAAAACAAAGAAAAGAAATAAAAAATAAAAATAAATAAAAAATAAATAAAATAAAAAAAAATAAATAAAATAAATAAATAAAGAATAAAAAAATAAATAAATAAAATAAAATAAATAAAAAAAAAAAATACAAATAAATAAATAAATATAAAATCAATAAATTAAAAAATTAATACAAAGAAATAAAATGAAAAAATAAATAAAAAAAATTAAAATAAATAAATAAATAAAAAAAATTATTAAAAATTAAATAAATAAATATAAATAAAAATAAATAAATAAAGGAAAATAAAAAAATAACTGAAGAATAAATAAAAATAAAATATAAAAGTAAAATAAAATAAGATCATAAATAACATAAAAAATACTATATATAAATAAATAAATAAATAAAATAAATAAAAATGAAATAAAAATAAAAAAGAAAAATAAATAAAAAATATAAAAGAAAATCAACTAAAAATAAAAAATAAATGAAATAAAAAATAAATAAATAAAATAAAATAAGTTAAAAATTAAAAATAAAAAATAAATAAATAAAGAAATAGGAAATAAATGAAAATTAAATAAAAAAAATAAAAAAATAAAAAATAAATATATATAAATAAATAGAAATAAAAAATTAATAAAGATAAAAAAATTAAAATAAATAGACCAAACAAAAATCAAATAACAAAAATATTAGAAAAATTAAAAAATAATAAAATAAAATTAAATAAATATAAATAATTTACTTAAAAAAAAAACTATTGTGAAACAAGAAAAATGAAATAAATAAATAAATTAAATTAAATAAA
>NC_061091.1:37331467-37338967 GCF_015104395.2 Macrobrachium nipponense
TCAATTTATTTATTTATTTTTAATTGATCCATTAACAAGATAATGGATTCTGAGATTAGGGTAGGTATTGAAGGGGAAATTATGTCCTTACAAGATTTGCTTGATGAGGCAGGTAGCTGCATTGGTGATACCGATACACCAAAATCGACCCTCGTAATGTATGAACGTTGTCTTACTGAGGGTCTACGACGTTTTGAAGATAGTTGGTCACAGAAGGTGACGATTATTTCACAGGATAGTGAATATGAGAGGTTATGTAGAAGTTATAGAGCAATAACTAGATGTGTAAGGAAAGCTATTGCTACTACACAGAAAACTATGGCTCCCACTAACCCTCTCCCTCCCCCTAAACTCCCAGCAATTAAGATACCTGAATTTAGCGGTGGGGAGGAACAATGGGATATATTTAACAGTTTAGTTCACGATCGTAGGGATATTTCCGATGTGATTAAGTTTTCTACACTCAGAGCTAGTTTAAGGGATAACGCCCTTAGAGCCATAGAAGGTTTACTTGTCACTAATGCCAATTATTCAGTAGCTATTCAGACCCTTAAGGATAATAAGGAAAAATTGAAACGTAGACTTATGTTCAAATTAACACATTTAGTCCCTCCCAGTCATACAATAGAGGATTTGAACACGTTCAAATTGGAATATGAGAAGATTATTTTACAAATGAACACATTGAATTCAGATGTAGAGGCCATGAACCCGGTTTTCTCTAGTATAATATGCAAGATATTATCACCTGAAACACGTAAGGCTATAGCTAATAAACATAATAGTATGTCTTGATTTAAAGCAAATTTCTTCAAGTTTGAAATATGTTTGTGAATGAACGGAATTTTGTTACGAAGGTGAGAATTCTAATAAGAGAAAACGGGATCAGGGCAACTATTCTAAAGTTATTCCCTCAAATGTGCAAAACGTGCAGAGACACAACCAAGTAACAGTAAACCAAGTAATAGTAGTCCTTACAATAATTGTGTGTTTTGCTCATTGAACCATGCCTCTCGCGATTGTAAGACTTTCAAATCCATTGATAGTAGAAGGGACAGAGTTAAATATATAAGATTGTGCTTTGCTTGCCTCAAAGGAGGTCATTTAATCTCTGAATGTAGAAATATACCGAAATGTTATAGATGGGATGGGCCTCATTACCCGATGATTTGTAAGAAAACAGAAAACCCTGTTAATCCTGCTCCACCAAAGTTGAGTGTAAATAGTACTAATGTTAGTAAATCAAATGTTAATTCTGGGAAATCTCATAATGATTCTAAAGGTGCTGTTAGTAAAGGTGATTCCCCAGTAGTTATGGCTGCTTCTTTGGGAATTGATCATTCTCAGACTAATAAGATTTGTTTCGACTGCTCTTCCTACTGCTAAGGTAATTGTGTCAGGGAATGGACATCGTTCCTTTGAGAGAGCACTCTTTGATTCTGGTGCGCAAAGAACGTTTATTGCAATGGAATTAGCCCATAAGCTTAGTCTATCGTCCATAGCAACAGTAGCCTTAAAGGTAAAACCATTTGGCAGTGATGGAAGTTAATTGTAATACAGTAAGAGTTGTAGTGAGACTAGGTAAGATTCGTACTGTCATTAATGCCATTGCATTCGATAGAGTTAATTCCAGAATTTATTCTCCAGGATTAAGTAAGTCAGCTGCATTCTTGACGAGTAAAGGCATAAAATTAGCAGATAATGATTTAAATTCAGATGAAGTAAATGGTATAGAATTAGTCATTGGAGCTGATTACTATGGAAAATTCATTCAGAACAGGCAAATTTGCTCTGGAATACAGATATTGAATAGTTCTGGTGGTGCACTAATTATTGGACCTCTTCTTAGTTGGTCTTATGACAAAGTAGAATCTAATGAGATTACTACATCAAATGTATGTTGTTCAAGAATAGAAGTAAAGGAAATCCCTATTAATTCTTGTTGTGAAATTAGAAAATTATGGGATTTAGAAAGTGTTGGTATTCGTCAATCTGAAATTAGTCCTGAAGAAAGAGGATCAATTAAGTGTTTTAAGGATAAAGTAAAAAGGGTTGACAATAAATATGAAGTGTCCTTACCTTTTAAAGATGAAAGTAGACCACCTGTTAACTATAGAATAGCCATTGGTCAATTATATTCCTTGTTACATAGATTCGAATCTGACCCCTCCTTGTATGCTCATTATGATAAGATTATCAAAGGTTACGTTCAGTCTGGGTTTATAGACTTAATTCCTTCAGGCTCCCCTATTATAGGGCATTATTTACCTCACCATGCTGTACTGAATGATTCAGAAACAACTCCCATTCGAATAGTTTTTAATGCTTCTTCAAAGGCTAAAGGAGAACTTTCCTTAAATGATTGTTTATTAACTGGTCCCTCATTAACTACTAAACTTTTCAATGCCCTGTTGAGTTTCCATACAAACCCAGTAGCTGTGATTTCAGATATCAGTAAAGCCTTTTTAAGGATAGGCATTTCACCTGACTGCCATGATTATTGCAGATTTCTATGGATAAATGATCCCTCCGATTTGAAGTCTACTGTAACTTACCGGTTTTGTGTAGTTTGTTTTGGAGCTACATGCTCCCCCTTTCTCTTGCAGCAAACCCTCTTCCATCATTTATCTTTACATGATAATCCCCTTGCATCATCTCTGATGAAGAATTTCTATGTAGATAATTTTAGTAAAACTTACAAGGATGTGTCAGTCTTGATGGATGAGTATCCAGTAATAAATGCTATTCTTGAAGATGCTCATATGCCTCTACAAGAATGGGTCAGTAATGATTCAGAGTTTAACAGAACCATAGATGTTATCAAAGAAAGAGTAAACGTTTTGGGTTTAGAGTGGTATCTAGCACAAGATGAGATGTCACTGAAGGAAGTAAATTGTGAGTATAAAGGACCTTTAATCAAACGAAAGGTTTTATCAGTAGTAGCTCGGATGTTTGATCCTCTAGGATTATTGTCACCAATACAGGTGAGAGGTAAAAATTTTCTTCAATGTTTGTGGAGTAACTACGGGTGGGATGACCCTTTGCCAGAATCATCATGTTCAAGGTTTGATGAAATTTGCAAGTGTTTTAGAAATGTAGAAAGTTTAAAGTTTCCTAGGTTTGTTGTACATCCTGAATGTTCCCACTTACATGTATTTTGTGATGCCTCTAACAAGGCATATGGAGCTGCTGCCTATGTGATTGATTTCAAGAGAAGTGTAAGCAATTTACTGGTCAGTAAGTGCAAAGTGGCACCAAGCCCTAAACAGACAATTCCGCATTTGGAATTGACAGCCTTGTCCTTGGGTGCGAAACTTGCTGGAAGATTAATGCAGAATGATGATTTAAGAGTGAGTTCTTGCACTCTCTGGAGTGACTCCATGGTTTCTATTTGCTGGGTGAAGAACAATAATAGTAAAATTCCCTATGTACGAAACAGTCACTAAAATTAATGAATTCAAGTTTCCTCTACGGTATACCCCCTCAAAGGATAATCCAGCTGATATTCTATCCAGAGGTAGTAATAGTAAAGATTTAGCGCAAAATTCCTTATGGTGGAATGGCCCTAAATGGCTTTTAACTGGTGATTATCCCCAATCTATAGCTACAGAAACTGTGCATGTTAATGAAATTCTTTCAGAACCTAAGTTTGTTCACCCTCCAACCCCATTAATTGACATCCCACGTTATAGTAATTTAAGTAACCTTAAACGTATCATGAGGTCAATATTACTTTTTCTTAATAAGTGCAGTAAAGGTTCTAAGTTTGTTGTTAACGAAATGAAAGCACTTGTCCTCCTTGAACAGAAGCAACATTTTTCTACTACCAGAATGTACCTCTGTGATAAGAATTCACATGGAGTGTCCATGGATGTTAAGAACTTGTGTAATCAGTTAAACTTATTTGTTGATGAGAAAAATCTAGTTAGGTCTCAGGGTAGCATGAAAAACATTTCCACGTCTTATGATACTCAGTGCCCAATGTTATTGCCTTCCAGAAGTTATTTAACAGTGTTGATAGTTGAAAATTTGCATAGACATTATCACCATTGTGGTGTCAATTCTGTACTGGTATTGTTGAGAGAAACCTTTTGGGCACCTAAAGCACGACAAGTTATCAAATCAATTCTGTCCAAGTGTGTTTTGTGTCAGAAGTTAACCAAGAAACGATTGTGTTTGCCCCATCCCCTGCCATTACCCACAGAAAGAGTGAGATATGATAGACATTTCGAATCAGTAGGAGTTGATTATACTGGTGCTATTAATGTTTTTGATCATGAGACTGGCTTGGAGGAGAAGGTCTTTGTATGTCTATTTACCTGTACTACGAGCAGGGTAGTTTATTTTGAATTGACTCATTCCATGACTGCTTCCGATTTCCTACTGGCTATTTGACGCTTTGTAGCGTATCATTCTCTGCCGAGTCTGATTATATCTGACAATGGTAGGAGTTTTGTTGGATTTAATAATTTCCTGAAGGAAATTAAGGAGGAACCAGAGGTAAAGTCATACCTTGAAGGAAATGGTGTTAATTGGAAGTTCATTACACCGCGAGCCCCCTGGTCTGGAGGCTTTTATGAACGCCTTGTTGGTGTTCTAAAGGGATGTTTGTCCAAGGCCTTGTATCACAAACGTGTATCCTTTGAAGAGTTGAGAACTCTACTTGTTGAGTTTCAAGCTGTGATAAATTCTCGACCACTGACTTATCTCTCCTCTGATCGAGATTGTGAGGGTTTGACTCCCTCCATGTTACTTTATGGGCGAAATGTTTGTATTTCCCCTCCTCTTAACAATTTAGCAACTGATGACCCAGATTTCATGAGTTCAAGTGATCTTAGAGCACAATATTTTAGATTATCTTCAGTGCTAAGGGAATTTGAGAACTCTTGGAAAAGAGACTATTTAGTGTCCTTGAGAGAGAGACATAATAATTCTAGTAATAATCTCTCTGCAAATGTGAAAGTTGGGGACATCCTGATGGTAGACTTAGAAGATCATCTGGGTAAAGGCTATAGATCCCTCCTCTCATTGGGTAAGGTTACCCAGCTGTTCCCGTCGTCTGATGGTGTGATTAGGTCTGTAGAAGTGAAAGTGAATAATAAACTATACATGAGATCAATTACAATGCTCGTACTTCTGGAATTACCCGAGATGGAATTTGATAGTGCTGTAACTCAGGAGCCAGATAGTGTGCCTCTGAATGGTACTAGACCTCGGCGTGCAGCAGCAATCCGCTGTGATCAAGAGAAAGGATTTAATTTCTATGGATGTACTCTAAATATATATTTGATTTAAATTTTGGGTGCAGTTGTGATTACTTCTAATTATGATTCTTCTTGGGGGAGAATGTCAAAAATTGCCATTTATTCCCCTTGAATAAAATTTCCTAGGTTTTTATGAGGACTTGTTTTGAAGTATTTCCCAGTTTCTATGAAAATACGTTGATATATGATTATTTTGCTCCACAGAAGTAGTTTTATTATATTAACTATAGCAATGAGTTGGTATAAATTAGTACATTGATATTCAAAATAATAAACCACTTTTTTTGCATATTTTGCCCATCTCTATAAAATTAGATGACGTATCATTACAGTGGTCAAACTTCTTCCTGTGGAGACTATATATATTATTTTCTTATTGTAAGGGCACAGGCCAGTAATTTTTGCTTGCCTTCTGGACGAAATCCCTTTTTTTTGTATGTTGGGTTACGATTAAAACACTTGATGTTTGTTTTTTAAATTGATGTTTGTTACGTAACCCTGTAATTTTGTAGATGTGACAACTGTGTTATGCAATATACTCCTCCCGAGTTTTCTTCTAGGGTGGAAAGGTGAAGCTCTCGGATTTTAGCATCTGACTCCACGAAGGCAAATAAAAGAAGGTATTCTTGTAGAATCCAGCCACATCACCTCGTGAATTGTCGTCGCCATTGCAGTAACTTCTTCATAAGGATATTCTGAGATCCTGTTTGCCATTTATGTTTTAATAATTTTTGCAGTAATGTGTTAGTTTTCTTGCTTCTTAACGTAATTTGGGTAATTGTTGTGTTCTTTAAATATTAATTATATGTGTTAAACCTTTGTGAACCCGTGTGGCATCACCCAAAAAAGAATTGGTGCAGGAAATACAGTTGATTGTTTCTTAACTGCACTTTTGTTGAATAAAAATGCAATGTTTCTTGACTTTAAGTAAGTTAGTAAACTCCTCAGCACTGTAACTTGGTCTCATTCAAAGCTAGTGCAGGAGGGCTTAAGGTTGAATGAAATCGTACCGAATGTGGCCCTAAAATTCAGTTTAGTTCCACCACAGGGGAGCTGAAAGGGATCATTATTGATTGACCATTAAGTTACAGGCCTATTTGATTCTTGGTAGAGAGCTTAAGTCTTTCCCAAGAGAAGTAGAAAATTAGAAAAAAATGGCGACCCTAACTATGGATAGAGAGAACTTAACAAGAAAATATTTCTGATGTGCCCAGGTTGTGCGACAGTGTGGAAAAGATGGGAGAGGGAGTATTTGACAACGATTAGTGAGACCCATGGAGTAGGAACGATGCATAGATCTTGAGGGGAAGTAATCCTCATTCATCATGAGCAACAAAGGAGCAAATGGAAGTTAGGCCAAGTGGTTGAGTTACGTATGGGGAGAGATAATGTCCTAAGAGTGGCTACTAAATAAGAACATGTCATAGCCAGCTCATGAGACCTTTAATTATGTGGTACCACCTAGAACTATGGCAGATAGAAAAGGTTGATCCCACCAAATAGGATATCCAACCAAGTGTATTTTTCCATATTTTCCTCATTTTATTAAGTGGAAATGCATATGATATGAAAGGAAGATATTATGTTTTGTTGCATTTGTATTTAGTTAGGAACCCCTTTATGTTTTCTATTTCATGTATTAGTTTGTAATTATACATGAAATAGCTCTTAATTACTGGCTGCCATTTGCTTGTTGTTTTATAGTTGGCTGGACATTGTTGCTGGTTGGTTGCAGTTTTGAGAGTATTCTTGTCACAGCTCTGATCAAGTCTTAAGTCGTATTAGTTCAAATGAAGTGGTCATGTGAGCAAGAATTGGTCCAGTGATCTCCAAGAAATCATTGGGATCTCTGAACCTTATCTATCCACGTAAGTATTCCTATCTTAAAGTTCATTTGAAAGGTAAACTGTGCTAATGGCAGATCGTAAACCATCTAGGTTAGGGATATCGAATCTGTCATTCATGATAATGAATCTATCATCCACAATTACAGTAATTTAGTATCATTCATGAACTCATTAATACACACAGCACAATGTCAAATCTTGATTGTCAATTAAAATGAGAATAGGAATGTTGGTGTCAGTGTAGAACTTAAGCTACAAATTGGTTATTTAAGTTTCAATTCGCCTTAAGTTTTTCGACCCCTTGTGATCGGCAATGCTCTACTTATTACTGAGCGAGTAATAATGATGCATATATATATATATATATATATATATATATATATATATAT
>NC_061091.1:37341467-37378967 GCF_015104395.2 Macrobrachium nipponense
AGCACAATGAAAATGAGTATAGGAATGTTGGTGTCAGTGTAGAACTAAAGCTACAATTTGGTTATTTAAGTTTCAATTCACCTTAAGTTGTTGATCCCTTGTGATTTGCAATGCTCTACTTATTACTAAGCGAATAGTAATGATATATATATATATATATATATATATATATATATATATATATATATATATATATATATATATATATATATATATATATATATATATATATATATATATATATATATATATATCATTAAGCTACAATGATTTTTTATATGCAATTTCCACTACTTTCAGAGTATGTAATTGAAATAGCCACAGTGCCCTCTTAACTTCTCGAATTATCTGCACTCTTTTGGATTGTCACTACAAAGCTTTAAGATCTGAGTGCAAGGATATATGAAGAAATTATGATGTCCGGTAGCAGGAAACGAACCAGGGTCCTATATTGATTAACTAGTATGTGTGTATGTATGAGTGTGCGAGTGAACTTAATGCAAGCAGAATAGAATAATAATCAACACTGTTTATTATTGCATTTTCCCCTATGTTATGGTAATTTTTGCGACAGTGTCATACGTGTCAAACAGAATATTGAAACGATATATGTCGATGCATTATAAGGGACGTTTATCATGACTTCCTTTTTTTTTATGTGAAATTTTGAAGAGCGAGAAAATGTCCTCCAATTGGGGCGAATCTGAAACCTTGCGCTTCCTTTATTAACACACAATAAGCCTCTTGGCTTGTTGTTGCTGGAGAGCCGCCATAGACAGAGGCTGCAGTAAGGGGTCTCTTTGAAAGGGAGAAAAACCTTCCTTGCTGAAATTGTTCCTCTGAGGACGAACTTTGCATTAGTGTTTGCGGATCTTTGGCTGAGCGATGAATTCTGTCATTCTTATTTCGCACCATTAATTCCTCCTTATGTTTTCTCCAATATTTCTCCAATTTTGTAGTATGTTGAGTAATGTCCTTGGTTTAGCCAGTATCTATGACTTTCATTTTAAAAAATATGTATATCTCAGCAACTTTGCTCTATCTTAAGTAGTAAATTGAAGGATTTTTCTTGTGAAAATCAGAGATGTTTATCTCTTAACTGTGAAAGGACTGGAAATGCTTAGCCTATGCAAAAGAAAACAGTTTATTATATTGTAGTCAACCAAATATTCCTGGTAATGGAGCAGGGGCCGCCATTTTCAATTTTATCGATATCTTTGGCGCTGAATGCTTAATCTATAAAAAAAATTCTATTAAGTATTTTCGGGTACAATTAATGCTTAACAATTTTCATTACTGATTTTGGGAAATACGTCGTCACAGTCAGGCGGAAAACGTTATTAATTTATATTTCATCACCGGCCCTCTCATCTTCAAAGGTTTTTTTATTATATGTAATTATGCAAAAGAGGCACCATAATTTTTTTTTGATTAATTAATGACCTCACGGGATCTAAAAAACGAATTATTATTCACATTAAAAAAGTGGAACTTTGATCATTCCTGTTCATTTGATTTTTAAAATCAATGTAACTATCCGTAGTTTGAGCAGTTTGAGTAACCGGACTATTGATCTAAAACGCATCTGTGAAAGAAATAATTTGAAACAGCAGTGTGTCACAAAAGAATTTGCGGCTTCTGTGACGCTTTCTCCAAGTAGAGTTGGAGTACGATTAACTATTAGAACCATATCTTATCTGATTTTGTTGCAATTGGAATTGCAAAAATCAAAACTCAACGCCGGAAATATGATAAAAGCCATAAACATATGGGCAGTGCCAGTAATCAGATACAGCGCAGGAATAGTGGAATGGACGAAGGCAGAACTCCGCAGCATAGATCAGAAAACCAGGAAACATATGACAATACACAAAGCACTACACCCAAGAGCAAATACGGACAGACTATACATAACACGAAAGGAAGGAGGGAGAGGACTACTAAGTATAGAGGACTGCATCAACACCGAGAACAGAGCACTGGGGCAATATCTGAAAACCAGTGAAGACGAGTGGCTAAAGTGTGCATGGGAAGAAGGACTAATAAAAGTAGACGAAGACCCAGAAATATACAGAGACAGGAGAATGACAGACAGAACAGAGGACTGGCACAACAAACCAATGCACGGACAATACATGAGACAGACTAAAGAACTAGCCAGCGATGACACATGGCAATGGCTACAGAGGGGAGAGCTAAAGAAGGAAACTGAAGGAATGATAACAGCGGCACAAGATCAGGCCCTAAGAACCAGATATGTTCAAAGAACGATAGATGGAAATAACATCTCTCCCATATGTAGGAAGTGCAATACGAAAAATGAAACCATAAACCACATAGCAAGCGAATGCCCGGCACTTACACAGAACCAGTACAAAAAGAGGCATGATTCAGTCGCAAAAGCCCTCCACTGGAGCCTGTGCAAGAAACATCAGCTACCTTGCAGTAATAAGTGGTACGAGCACCAACCTGAGGGAGTGATAGAAAACGGTCACGCAAAGATCCTCTGGGACTATGGTATCAGAACGGATAGGGTGATACGTGCAAACAGACCAGACGTGACGTTGATTGACAAAGTCAAGAAGAAAGTATCACTCATTGATGTCGCAATACCATGGGACACCAGAGTTGAAGAGAAAGAGAGGGAAAAAATGGATAAGTATCAAGATCTGAAAATAGAAATAAGAAGGATATGGGATATGCCAGTGGAAATCGTACCCATAATCATAGGAGCACTAGGCACGATCCCAAGATCCCTGAAAAGGAATCTAGAAAACTAGAGGCTGAAGTAGCTCCGGCCTCATGCAGAAGAGTGTGATCCTAGAAACGGCACACATAGTAAGAAAAGTGATGGACTCCTAAGGAGGCAGGATGCAACCCGGAACCCCACACTATAAATACCACCCAGTCGAATTGGAGGACTGTGATAGAGCAAAAAAAAAAAAAAAAAAAAAAAAACAAATAATAATAACACCCAGACGATTGGAGGACGTGATAGAGCAAAAAAAAAAAAAAATAAAAAAAAAAAATAATAATGATAATAATAATAATATACTTAGCAAGCAGACCCTCTCTCAAGCAACTTTATAAAAGCAATGGCTACTTCAGCAGCGTTACGGTTTTAAAGAATCTTCTCTATTTATTGAATAGCGGCTTTTTCCGAGCTACTTAAACAGGCTAGTAGAGCGCCTATAAATATCATTATCAAATACAAGGTCAACATTGGTGTATATATTTCAATTTTAGATAAGCTATGATATCACAGTCATAAAAGTCATTAACGATTCTCTCTCTGTCTCTCTCTGTCTCTCTGTCTCTCTGTCTATGTCTGTCTGTCTGTCTCTCTCTTTATATATATATATATATATATATATATATATATATATATATATATATATATATATATATATATATATATATATATATATATATATATATATATATATATATATATATATATATATATATACATATATTATATATATATATATATATATATATATATATATATATATATATATATATATATATATATATATATATATATATATAATATATATATATCTATATATATATATATATATATATATATAATATATATATATATATATATGAAGTGAGCTTTCTTCTGGACCTGCCAGACATCCTCTAGACTGAGGAGCTGAGGTAGACTGCTTTTAGTGTGGTGTCTGTCCTCCTTATATTTGGAGTAGTCAGCAAGGGGTTTGTTTCATGCTGATCTCAGCCACTTTCGTTGAGTTAATAGTTGCGAAGCTGGAGGCTTTACAGCCGTTTTGGACCTCCTGAGATGTGTGGTAACATTGTTGGATGTTGCGTTATGCTGCGGGACGTCATGGCTAATTTGATTTTTGTTGGCTGCAGGAGTATCTCGTCCGGGGGCATTGTCTTCTGTAGAGTTGCCGTGATTGGTGGTGTTATTGTTGGTGGCAGGTCTTCTCATACTTGTGGGGAGGAGAAATTCTTCCTGCATCATATTTAGTGCTGGTTTTATTTCCTGGATGAGAAGCCCCTCCAATAGGCATAACCGATGGCCATCAGGAGCCTTTCCAATTGTCTTTGTATTCTGGATGATCACATCCCAGGAGATGGCCTCTTGATGTTTGGTGTGGGTATGATTCTTGATAACCCCGTTTTGTACGTGGCAGGAGAGTCTCTTAGAAAGGCGCATGCTAGTCATACCTACGTAGGCGCCGCTGCAATTGCGAACTGGGCAAGCATACTGGTACACAACATGCATCTGCTTCAGGGGGTCTCATACCTGTGGGGAAGGGTTATTTTATATAATTAGGTTGTGCATCCTCCGATTCTGGTAGTATATGATCGAGTAAATTTTCTTGGTGTCGTCGATCTGGATGCATTTTCACAAATAATCTTCTTAACGGAGTCCTCTTCTTCACAGGAATGGGAACTCATGAAAGCTTTATAATACAGCTTAATATTATCCTGGGATCAAGGCTGTGGGCTCTCACTATCATACCATTTCTATAGGGCTGTGGTGACTTCCTTGCTGATTAATTTATTTGAATACCCATTATTCACAAGTACTTGGGAGGTGTGATCGAGTTCCTGGTGAGTGTCCTGCCAGGTCGAGAAGTGGGAGAGGGCTCTCCTGATGAAGGCCCTGATGGTGCTGCTTTTGAATCTGGCGGGGCACTCACTGTCAAGATGCCCTTCAGAAGTTGGGTCTTAATTGTCACTTCATTTCGAGTTGCTCCTCAACTCCATCCAGCAGCTTGAAGCCTGGAGCATTGTGAGAACTACCGACACCCTCCAGCCCCTCCTACTTACTGAAGCCCTTACAGAGAGGGGCTTGCACTTCAGTGGGATCCTCACTAAGGAGATGAAGAAAGCAGCGAAGGAATTGAAGGAGAAAGAGAGCATCGCAGTGCTACTCATGGACAACACGGTAGCCTTCTTCTTGATTGATACTACCGAACATCACGAGAAGCTGAATGCTATTTTGTCCAATGAGAGCAAGTTCGGGCGCCTGACAAGGAACCCAACAGATGACATCAAGAGAGAGGCCAACTTAGTCATCAGCGCATTGAATGCTGCAACAAACGCTGTGCACTTCCCGCCCATACAAGGAAGTGTCTGGGTTATTTATATGGCAATGTAAAAAATCACAAACCAGGAAACCCCCTCCGCATGGTCATCAGCCTGACTCCAGTCCCTATGTACGCCTTGGCTAAATGACTTAATCAAATTTTGACCCCTATGTCCCGAGTTGGTGCTGCTGGAGATCTGTACCAAAAAGCCCCTTTCTCCACCCACCATAGCCAGATGTTCCGCCAGAAGGACGCCGTGGCAATGGGCTCCCCACTGGGGGTCCTTTTCACTAGCTTTTACATGGGCACCGCGGAGGAACGGGTCTTTGCCAGGATGCAGGAACCCTGCAGATATGGCCGTTATATAAAAGATATCTTTGTTCAAGTTGACGCTGAGGATAAGGTAGAAGCCCTCCGTCAGGCATTTCAGCAGTGCAGTGTGCTGAATTACATGGATGAATACAGCACCAACTATCGGGTCCCCTTATTCAATGTCCCTGTGAGTAAGATGGAAGACAGTCTCCGTACTTCTGTCTACTGCCTCAACGGTGACTGTGAGTGCCCCACCAGATTCAAAAAAGCACCACCATCAGGGCCTTCATCAGGAGAGCCCTTTCCCACTGCTCGACCTGGCAGGAAACACACCAGGAACTCGACTGCACCTCCCAAGTACTCGTGAATAATGGGTGTTCAAATAGATTAATCAGTAAGGAAGTCTGCACAGCCGTGGAGTAATGGTAAGATAGTGAGAGCCTGCAGCCCTGACCCCAGGATAATATCAAGCTGTAATGTAAAGCCTTCATGAGTTCCCATTACCATGAAGAAGAGGACTCAGTTAATAAGATTATTTCTGAAAATGTATCCCCAACCGACAACACCAAGAAACTTTCATGATTAAGTCGGAGGACGTGCGACTTAATTCAGAAGCATGTGGTGTACCAGTATACATGACCAGTCTGCAATTGTAGTGCACCAAACAAGAAGAGGCCATCTCCTGGGGTGTGATCATCCAGAACACGAAGATCATTGGGAAGGACCCTGATGCCCGTCAGTTATGTCTGCTGGAGGTGCTTCTCATCCAGCAAATAAAACCAGCAGTAAATACGACACGAAGAATTTCTCCTCCCCATGAGTATGAGAAGAGCTGCCAATAACAATGACACTACCAATCACAACAACTCTACAGAAGACAACGCCCACGAAAAAATACTCCTGCAGCCAACGAAGATCAAATTAGCCGTGACGTCCTGCAGCACCACGCAATGTCCAACAATGTTACCGCACAGATCAGGAGTGCAAACAGCTGCAGAGCCTGCAGCTTCGCAACCATCGACTCAGCAAAAGTGGCTTGAGGCCTGGCTCAAGCCACTAATGAAAAAGAAGGCTTAATGACACCAGCCAATAGGAGATCAGCGTTGGACAGACCCCTTGCTGACGACCCCAAGTATAAGGAGGACGGACACCACACCAAAAGCAGTCCACCTCAAGCTTCTCAGCCTTGAGGATGTCTGGCAGCTCCAGGCGAAAGCTCACTTCAAGAAAATGAGAGAGAGAGAGAGAGAGAGAGAGAGAGAGAGAGAGAGAGAGAATGATCTCTATAGGTACTATTCGAAAAATGGAGATGAATCTCTATAAGTGTAATGTTGCTGAAGTAGCCATTACTTTTAAAAATAATAATAATAATAATAATAATAATAATAATAATAATAATAATAATAATAATAATAATAATAATAGGAGCACTAGGCACAATCCCAAGATCCCTGAAAAGGAATCTAGAAAAGCTAGAGGCTGAAGTAGCTCCAGGACTCATGCAGAAGAGTGTGATCCTAGAAACGGCGCACATAGTAAGAAAAGTGATGAACTCCTAAGGAGGCAGGATGCAACCCGGAACCCCACACTATAAATACCACCCAGTCGAATTGGAGGACTGTGATAGAGCAGAAAAATATAATAATAATAATAATAATATAATATTTTTGTAGAAGACCCCTTTTTAGGCAAATACTGTTAAAGAGAATGGTAGAATCAAGTGAGTTGATTTTATGTATTGTTTTTCTTTCTTTTTTACACTCTCTGCTTCTCAGGCTCAGCAATGTTTGTGAGTAACTGGTCATTATTCATATTGGAAATTCCTAAAAACTATAAAAATGCTGAGGTTGATCTTTTTATTTCATAAAAACAGGATATCAGGTCCAGGTCAAGCAGTTGGTATTATTCTGTAGGCTTATTCAATTCCGGACCAGAGTCATCTTTGGTTTACATCTGGTGTTGATGCTGGTGTAGCTGGGTATCAAGTGATGTTTTCACCTCCTCGCATGTCATCTTCTAGACGAATCAGTAGAAGGACTGTAGTACAAGAATCTTTGTGAGGGTATTTATAGCAGCTCAGACCTAGGGTTAAATTCTCATTGGTCGGGCCGGTCCATGGTAAAGTCGTGGATTTCACGCTGATGGTTGTAAAGCTTCTGTTGCGCGAGCTCCATAGTAGTGTGCCTGGGGTTAAATATTAGGAATCCAGTCTGTAGCGAGAGTCCTATCAATCTTTGGGGACTCCTGATTATCTGGCATTGTTGCAGGTTGTTTGCTGCTCTCCAGGCAGCTGTGTGAAGGAAAAATGTTTCCTGAGTGATGTCTAAATTCGGTTTCTCCATTCCTATATGGTGGGCTTACAGGAGGCACAGACATCAGGAATCTGTTGTCTGGTATATTATCTCGACATTAGGGATAATATAATTTATTTTTGTGTATTGTTATGGGCAGTCCTGGGGTGGTTAAATATGGCTCCTTCTTGGGCATGGCAGGAGATTCTCTTGGAGAAACGCAGGGAGGTCACACCAATATATTTGCCGAGGCATCCTCAGACTGGGCATGTGTATCGGTAGACCACACTTCTCTTCATCAAGGGATCCTGCAGGGGAGCTGAAGGGTTGTTTCTCATCACCAGGCTGTTCATCTTCTTCATTTTATAATATATTACGAACTTAATCTTATTGTCTGGGTCAATGGGGCTGACGTTTTCCTCAATGATGTTTTTGAGGGCTTGCTCATC
The DNA here is from genome assembly GCF_015104395.2 of Macrobrachium nipponense. Lineage (NCBI taxonomy): Eukaryota > Metazoa > Arthropoda > Malacostraca > Decapoda > Palaemonidae > Macrobrachium > Macrobrachium nipponense. Next base: position 37,349,589 of record NC_061091.1, read on the forward strand.
CTCCTTGTATCTCTGGTAGAAGTGCCCTTTGTAGAAAAGCTTGATGGGCTCTGGAATGTCAGGGTGGGGTTCCTGGTGGTACCAAGCTACCATATTCTTCCTTATCAATTCATAAACAGCACGATTGGCTTGTCCATTGTCATCGAAGACACGGGCAGCACGCCCCAATTCACTGTGTGTGTCATTCCATGATTAGCAGTGTGAGAGAACCCTCCTAACGAAGGCGATGATGGTGGAGCGAATTATACTTCACAGGGCACTCGCTCTCGCCATTCATACACATCCCCAAGTTCATTGGCTTAGTGTACACCTTTGTGCTTTGTGGTCGTGTAATGCACGTTGCAGCTGCTTTATCTCATCCTGGGAGTCGGTGAAGATGAAGGTATCACCAGTGTAGTGCATGAGAATCCTTGGTTTGCTGGAATTTTGGAAGACCCCCTCTTCAACGGTATCCATATAGAATAGAAACTGGCAAAAAGAACTCCAAGGGGACATCTCATTGCCACTCTGTCGATCTGGGTGTGCATGTAGCTGCGGTGATAAGCAAAGGGAGCCTTCTTTTACAGATTTCCAGCAGGGCTCAAAGGGAATGCTCAGGGATGCTCAAGGATGGAGTGTTGGGGTCTGTGTAAACTCTGTCCAAGATAATTTGTATGCTCTCATCAATGGGGATGTTGGTAAACAGGGACTCTGCATCTATCGAAGCAATGCATCCTCGTAGGGCTTCCAAGAACTTGACCGACAACTTCAAGCTGTGCCTATCCAAGACATACAGGGTAAATAATAATAATTATGATGATAATAATAATACAGAAGTTGGATGCTGGGTACCAACTCAAGAAAGGAGGAAACAGAATTAACCATCTGATTTTCATGGTTGAAATCAAGCTGCATGATAGAGCATGAAGGAAATAGATACCTTAATCCAGACTGTAAGAATTGTATCCAGGGGTATCAAGAAGTTATTTAGAAATAGAAAAATGTGCACTTGTCAACATATAAAACGGCAAAGTAACAAGGACTGAAGGGATAAAGCTACTAGATTGGAATGGCATCACACACATAGATGAGATAGGATACAAATGCCTAGGAAAAATAGGAGAGGATATCAAACAAAAAGAAATGAAGGCCACATTCAGGAAAGAATATATGCAGAGGCTTAAGGCAATACTCAATTCAAAACTCAATGCAGGAAATATGAGGAAAGCCATAAACACATGGGCAGTACCAGTAATCAGATACAGCTCAGGAGAAGTGGAATGGAAAAGGCTGAACTCAGCAGCATGGACCAAAAACTAGGAAACACATGATAATTCACCAAAGCACTATTGACAAGAGCAAAAACAGACAGACTATACATAACACCAAATAAAGGGGGGCGAAGGCTACTAAGTATAGAGGACTCTGTCAACATCGAGAGCAGAGCAATGGGGCAATATCTAAAACCCTGTGAAAACGAGTGGCTAAGGAGTGCATGGGAAGAAGGACTGATAAAAATAGACGAAGACCCAGAAATATATTGACAGAAGAATGATAAACTGAACAGAGGAATGGCACAACAAACCAGTGTACAGACTGTACATGAGACAGACTAAAGAACTGGCCAGCGATGAAACATGACACTCGCTTCAGGGGGGACAACTCAAGAAGGAAACAGAATAAATGCTAATTGCAGCACAAGAACAGACCCTAAGAACCAGATATATCCAAAGAGCGATAGATGAGAATAACATCTCGCCCATAAGCAGGAAGTGTGATATGAAAAACGAGACCATAAACCACATAGCAACCGAAAGTCCCAGCACTTGCACAGAACCAGTACAGAAAGAGGCATGATCCAGTAGCAAAAGCCCTCCACTGGAGCCTGTGCAAGAAACACCAGCTACCTCACAGGAATATGTAAGTGGTACAAACAACAACCTGAAGGAGTGATGGAAAACAATCAAGCAAAGATCCTCTGGGTCTATGGTATAAGAACAGATAGGATGATACATGCCAATAGACCAGACGTGACGTTGATTGACAAAAGCAAGAAGAAATTTCACTCATTAATGTCGCAATACCATGGGACACGAGAGTAGAAGAAAAAGAGAGAGAAAAATTAATAAGTATCAGGACCTGAAAATAGAAATAATATGGATATGGGATATGCCAGTGGATATTGTACCCATAATCATAGGAACACTAGGCACGATCCCAAGATCCCTGAAAAGGAACCTGTAAAAAACTAAATACTGAAGTAGCTCCAGGACTCATGCAAAAGAGTGTGCTCCTAGAAACAGCACACACAGTGGAAAAAGTGATGGACTCCTAAGGAGGCAGGATGGAACCAGATCCCCACACAATAAATGCTACGCAGTTGAATAGGATGACTATGATAGAAAAAATAATAGTAATAAATTTCTGAAGGCAGACCAAGTAAGAGACTCTGGGAAAACATATGGAGCAATCTGGTATCACACAACAAACACACAACATGGGTTCCACAAGTCAAGGCAGAGGAAATAGGTGAAATAAAAGAAAGATTCACCGATATCATGACAGACACAATCAGACACCAACTAAAGAAAATGCCCAACTGGAAAGCCCCAGGTCCCAATGAAGTCCATGGATGCTAGGTGATAAAGTTCAAGGACCTACACCCACGAATAGTAGAACAACTCCAGCATTGTATCACAAACCACCAAGTGTCTAAATGGGTGATCACAGGGAGTACATCCTTAGTGCAGAAAGAAAAGAAAAAATGGAATATAACAAGTTACCACTGGCCTGTCACCTGTCTACCAGTAATGAGGAAGCTCCTTACAGGTATCATCCCGCTAAGTATACGAACACCATCCCCCACCAACAAAAATGCGGCAAAGGAAGTGTAGGGTCGCAAAAGACCAGCTCATGATAGACAAAATTGCAACGAAGAACAGTAATAGAAGGAAAACAAACTTAAGCATGCCATGGACTGACTACAAGAAAGCATTCGACATGATACCACACATGTGTCTAATAGAATGCCTGAAAATATATTGGGCAGAGAAAAACATCATCAGATTAAAAAAACAAACTAACAAACAAAGGGCAGTTGGAACGCAATGCTTAAAATCTCTGGGATAAGACTAGCAGAGGTTAAAATCAGGAGACAGATTTTCCAAGACACAGTCCCCACTACTCTTCGTAGTAGCCATGATTCCCATGACAAAAGTACTCCAGAGGATGGATGGTAGGTACCAACTCAAGAAAGAAGGCAACAGAATTAACCATCTAATGTTCATGGATGACATCAAGCTGTATGGTAAGAATGTCAAGGAAATAGATACCCTAATCCAGACTATAAGGATTGTATCGAGAGACATCAGGATGGAGTTTGGAATAGAAAAATGTGCCTAGGTCAACACACACAAAAAGAAAGTGACAGGGACTGAAGGGATAAAGCTACTAGATGCAAACAGCATCAAACACAGATGAGATGGGACACAAGTACCTAGGAATAATAAAAAGAAGATATAAAACACCAAGAGATGAAGGCCACATTCAGGAAAGAATATGTGCAGAGATATAAGGCAATACTCAATAATCAAGTCAAAACTCAATGCCGGAAATATGATAAAAGCCATAAACACATGGGCAGTACCAGTAATCAGATACAGCATAGGAATAGTGGAGTGAATGAAAGCTGAACTCCGCAGCATAGACAAGAAATCTAGGAAACACATGATAATGCACAAAACACTACACCCAAGTGCAAATACAGACAGACTATATATAACATGAAAAGAAGGAGGGAGAGGACTACTAAACACAGAGGACTGCATCAACATTAGGAGCAGTGCACTGGGGCAATATATGAAAACCAGTGAAGAAGAGTGGCTAAGGATGCCTGGGAAGAAGGGCTAATAAAAGTAGACGAAGATCCAGAATTATACAGAGACAGGAGAATGATAAACAGAATGGAAGAATGGCACAACAAACCAATGTATGGACAGTGTATGGGACAGACTAAACATATGGACAACGATGAAAAATGTTAATGGCTACAGAGGGGAGAACTCCAGAATGAAACAGGAGTGCTAATAGCAGTACAAGATCAGGTCCCAAGAACCTTTTAAGTAGAATTTTATTTCAAGAAATCAAACATTTCGCACCAACTGTTATCGTTAATTTTAAAAATGTTCCCTTCAGAAATGTATTTTATCATCATCATTTAATAATGGAATCTGTTCAAAGTCAGCAGCAAACAGACAGTTCTTCTGAAACCTATGTCCGAGAGGGTCTTTTTTTTTTTTTTTTTTTCTTTTTAAATCCTTGGATGCCGTCGTCGGCAAAGCGATCACCATCCTTTGGCAGACGACATCAACCCAGCGCATACATATGCTGCAGTTTGGTCCATTCAGATCGTGGTCTATTCCAATGCGTTTAGTACCATATGTCGGGTTATTTCCGTCCAATGCTATGCAGTAGTTGCTGACGTAAGTTAACTTGTTTGTTTTAACAGCGTTCACTTGTGTGTTAGTCATTCGTGTTCCACTCGTCATTAAAACCTTTAATAGGTAACTTTTTATGAACGACGCGTTTCCTTGCATTATAAATATTCCATCTACAAATACAAAAATCAAAATATTCTTAACGCAGAGATTAAATTTGAGCAGGTGAACTAACAATAAGGTAATGAACAGACGACGAATGAAGGTAAAACATCATTGATTTTTGTTATTTTTATTTTATTTCACCGTCTCCTTAATTTTCAAATTTAACTTCGCCCTTCTTTATTCACTTTCAAAACTCTTTTCTTAATCTATTTTTATATTCCCAGAAAAGTTACATGTAGAACCGTGCATGTCTCCTAGTTTTCCAGTTGCTAAATTTCTTAATTTTCAAAGAGGAGTTAACAGACACCAGGAGATGCAAGAGAAGCGACTTCCAAAAAGTGTAAAGTCTGTTGGTCTCTTTCTTCCTCGTCTTTTCAATAGAACAACATCCACATTAACGGATGACGTAAATTATGAACCAGCTCTCGAGAAGGACCTATTCATCATTGGTTTGAAATCTTTTGCTGAAGATTAACAGAAATTCTGCAACAAAAAAGACAAAAATACTGCGTGCAATGCTATCATGCCATTACGAGTTTCTTGCACGGTCCGCTGATGATTTTATAATGTAAAACCACAGCTGTTAGATATGCCGACAGGAAAAAAATATAGAAGAAAGATTATATATATTCTAAATTTTAGGTTTCGAAAATAAATTCACCGACAGTTTCGAAATGATTCGTGGCCTCTGTAGGCCGATAGTTTATTGAGTGAAATTTAAGTTTGCATGGCATAAATATGTAGACTTAATGCGCAGAAATTAGCTAAGCGTTAATTAAATTTTGCAGAAATTTGGTTCTTGAAATGATCAAAGCATACTTAACCAAAGAGAGAAAAAGAAATTAATTTATTAAAGCTTACTTGGCCAAAAAAAGAAAAACTAATTAAATTATCAAAGCTTATTTGACCAAAGAAAGAAAAACAAATACAAAACAGTTATGAGAAAAAGGAAAACAATTGTTTGTTATACTGTAAGCCGGTTGTATCTGTTGCCTCCCTTCCTCTGCCTCGAGTCCTTCCTTGTTTCCCCCGTATTCCCTCATGTGCAAAGGAAAAGGCCTCCTTTTGATATTCTGTCAGCTTTGTATGAAGACTTCCGCTATCTTGACACTTCATATGTGGTTGGGGATATGAAAAAAGTGCACCAAGAAATGTTGTTTTTCAGCCTTTTTCGGACGCTTTGCTTTTAAGTTTAATGCCAATTTTGCTACATAAATTAGTGTAAGAATTAATACTATATTAGTATTACTGCAAATATTACTACTAGGTATTAATAACAAGAACTGCTTGTATTATTATTATTTCCAATGCCAGTCATCCTATTAGAATGGGTGATTTTTATAGTGTGGGGTTCCGGATCTCTTCCTGCCTCCTCAGAAGTCCATCACTTTTCTCGCTATGTGCTCTGCTTCTAATAGCACACTCTTCTGCTTGATTCCTGGAGTAACTAGAGACTGGAGACACATATAATTATTATCGTTATTAGTCACTGCTTCACTCAAATCTGTTTTAAACTTTTAAGAGTTGGAAAATCTTGTCAGTGGGAAATAATAAACAAAACCGGATTTTTTGGCAAAAACATAAATTTTCTTGTCTTTTAATATATGAATTTTTAGTATTGACGATAATGTAATACTTACTGAATATATTTCATCGACCCATTTTCGTAACCAAGTTTAAGTAAAGAAATTGATCTTTCTTATTATTCTTATCATTTGTAATGTAACACTTTCAAAGAAGGTGAAGAAGAATAGAGAGAGACAGTTTCTAAAGAAATAAATGAACCCAGAATCTAAACAACGAAATAACATCATTAAAGAATTCAAGTTAAGGTAAGCAATAATATTTCCTTTTGTTACTATTATGTTTTCTCGTTCTCGGTGTCTGAAAAACTGTGGAAGTGACTTACTGGCCCTCCTAAAAGGACTTGCTAGGTAATGGAAACACCATAAAACATGTACGGCTGAAGGCAGTATCAATGGAGGGAAAAAATTATATAAAACTAGAGATTTAGTTTAACTGAAGTATATTTATACTAAATTACGTGAGTAAGTAATTTACACCTTAAGGGTGACAGGCATTTGAGTGGGTCCTGAAGTTAAATGGAAGGCGGTTGGTTGCAGGTCAACAGGGACACATAGCTAGAAAAGGATCCAGGCACAGAAATAAGGGTTGCTCACTGGAAGGTACTGAATAGCCCTCTCACCACTTCCAAGGGATTACAAAATTTCTCTCACAAGTAGGCAACATATTTTGCATCTGCAAAGAGAATGTATTCTAGGATCAGTACTAAGGCGATAGGCACGTGGGGAAGGTTAACACGATTCTCTCTTATCATTTCACATCATAGTCCACTCACAGGGATATAGAAGGACTGGGAGCTTATATAGAAAAGTATTCTGCGATGTTTTATTAACAAAGGCTATGTTTAGCATGAAACAACAACGTTACTTCCTGATGTAGCAGATGCTAGTCTAGATGGGAATATCATAATTTGGCTTAACATCACTACTAGCATCACAAGGAGGATTATTTACAGCACTGATGATAGCAATCAGGGACTGCGTTACAATAACCAAAAATAGGGAAGGGAATGCTGAGCCAATAGGGGGGAATTCACCTTGGAAAAATGAAAAGGATGTACAGATAAGATATAAAAAACGGTAATTGACGGCACTCAAATTACTCCATTACAGTGCCAGGGAATCGTGCTGGTCTTGGCTAATTCCGAATTGCTGGCTGAAGTTTTTCATTATGTCATTGAACGCGTGGGGGTCGCCAGTGGGTGAGAGGGGAGTGAACACAGCAGCACCTCAAGAAGTTCTTTGTCTCCTGGCTTTATAACTTCGCTTACAGATCTCTCTTCCCAACATGTGCTCTGGTCAAGGTGCATCCAATTTCTCCTGCTACTATAAGCCCTGCCTAAAGACTGGATCAAGGGGCCCTGCTGTATTTCTGCGGGGGTTAATTTCAAAGGCACCCAATTGGAAAACAATGTATGAATTTCCTTCTAAAATGAGTTATTTTGCCTTGGTTCTGGCTTAAACCCTGAACACCTCCCAATTCTAGAGGACATTCCAACTCTAGACGGGTTGGAATAGCGAAGACAAAATAGGAATAAGGCCAAATAACTATTTAACAACCATGCCTTCCAAACCCCTCTGAGTGGACCCGTGACATGAAATAAAACATAAAATACTGCGGATAATATTCTTCACATTTCAATGCATACTATGCACGCAGAGAATCTAAAATTATATAATACTTAAAAATTTATTGCATCAAGAAAATTAACCGCTTAGTACGTATATACCGTAGCGCGCCAACGCTACCTGAACCATTTAGTACACACACACACACACATACAAACACACACACACACACACACATATATATATATATATATATATATATATATATATATATATATATATATATATATATATATATATATATATATATATATATATATATATAGTGATACAGGGCACAGGGAACTACTCCAAGCGACATAACCAGAGGAGGATGGAAGAAAACCACACATCACTAGGCTGTCTTTTTTATTATTTCGTAATTATTTACAGAATTACATCTGGGGTGCACATAAGAAAAGATAAAAACATAAAAAAGTTAAAAGTATAGTCTAAAAGTTCATTTAAAATACATTAGAGTAAAAATTAAATAAATAAAACGAAATAAAAATAAAAACACAACCAACCAAGAGGTGAGACAGTAAGGAACTAAATGGAAGGAAACCACCACAGTACGAACTTATGCTAAATACAATTGACTCGCAGATGTATGGGTGTTTAACGATGGTACGAGTTGCTTTATAAACAACGGCTCAAGGATTGTTAACTCTTGTGGTTTGGTAGTATGACCGATTACACTGAAATCTTTGTTGTCATTGTAGATTTTGCACTGATTTGCATGGTTCGAGATATTGGAGTGCTCTGGGTTTGAGATTCTGCTCCCTGTGCGGAAACTGATTCCCTGATGTGAATCGATGCGCACCTTAAGTAGTCGACTGGTGGATCCCACGTAAATCCCTGAAATACATTTATGGCAAGTATATTCATAGATGACACCAGAAGACATAAGGATACAGCTGATCTTTTACTTAAACCAGGAGCCTATATTAAGAGGATTTTTGGGAATTAATTTGACTGATATGGCTGGGAAATGGTCATGAATAATTTGTGTAAATCTTTTTTGAAAGGTTAGGTCATGGATATATGGAAAGGCATTCCAGTTAGATGAGAGGACTAGTTCTGTATTAAGGAGGGTAAAAATGGAATTAACCTTAAAATTAAAATAACAACTACTATGAAAATTAGATCCGATTCCTATAAAAGTTTTCTTTCTAAAAATCGTGGTGTTAAAAGAGTTGTCTTGTCTATATACTTGAACGTCCAGGAATGACAGACAGTTGTTCTCCTCTTTTTCTATAGTAAATTTCATGTTCGGGTGAAGTGTATTTACACATCACCCGAACATGACGCTCCAACTGTACCAAAAATGAGTTTCTATGCAACCTTTCCATATATCCATGACCTAACCTTTCAAAAATGGAATAATTGGGGAAAAAATGTAGGAAAATACCGTGGAGTTTCTGGTGGTGATTTTGGTGATTTAGTGATTCCTGGTGGTGTTTGGGGAAAATTTTTGGTGATTATTTCGGTGATGATTTCTAGTAGTGATGAATTTTGGTGGCTACGATTTTTGGTGGCTATGATTTTTATGAGCCAATGGGGTAGTGAGTGTGGTTCTTTGTGGTATTATGGCTCTTGGGGATAGTACTGGTGCATTGTGATTTTATGGTTTCCTTGGTAAGGTGGTGTATTCTATGAGGTTATATTCACCAGTGATAATATAGCGATATATTATGGTATATAGTATGTGGTTCATAATTCGTGGATTGTGGCTTTCTGAGGTTTGTATCCCGACGAGGCGATTTCTTAGGCGTTATATACATGTGGATGTATGATAAATGGTTTCTTTGAGGTACGTATATTTGACGGTGTTTAAATGGATTAGTATTTAGCCTGTGGTGGTGTATTTTGTATTGGTGGTTATGTAATGGGGGTGGACAATTTTTGGGTACCCGTGTGGTAACAACGAGGACATTTTTTCAGGTTATGTGGTATCAATGAGGATTTTGAGGATTAATGTGGTTATGTGGTATCAGTGTGGATTTATTGAGATTCCCAGTGAGGATCAATGAGAATTTTGGGCTAATTTGAGGTTAATTGTGATTTCGGGATTTACGAAGGTAACTACACAGGGCAATGTTGCTGATTGGGGATATGTTGAATAAACAGGTTGTTTGGTACTGATAATGTAATGGTGTTTCAGATGAGACCAATTGGTGATATTTTCTTTTGGAGTTGATTATCGGTGGTTTATGACATTCTATGGTGGGGAATTTTATGGGGTCATTCGAGAAATAATACTGATATGTTTTGGCGGTAATTTATGTAGGTGATACAAACTACATTTGTAATGTGATAAAAGAATTGAATTAATATCTTTTATAAGGGGAAACTGATAATCGGGATTACGTGGTTCTAATGGTATCTTTACATAGGGTTTCTGTTGTAGAGAGGGGGTGGAATTTATCTTGAGATACATAAGATAGAAATAAGAGTCAAAATTATATTTGATGCAGGTTAGTTGTATAAACATTACGAGGATTTTATTGTATAAATATTATGAGGTTTTGTTGGAGTATTTGTCAGATAAGGGATTAATTGTGAGTGGTCACTTAGTGATGAAAGTTCTCCAAGTAAGTTTTAAAAAGGTATCATTAGATAAAGACCATATTTATTTTAGTGATGAATTTCAATCTTTAGTAATTGATTATGAGGTTGGGCATGTTAGTTCATGACAAATCCGTGTGTTAAAGTAGGAATTTATTTCTAGTAATACATAGACTTGTGAGGGGGTCAGTTAAGACCTATTAATGACGAAACACGGACACCTGATAAATTTAGAGAATTCCCAAGCTCACACCGAGTGGTAACAACGAAAACAACCTAGGATCTACTGCGCCAGATGTTAGGTCTTCACACAAGCTACAAGTTCATGAATCGCTACAAATACAAGGACGAGAAATCGTCGATGGCTCGTTTAGAGTCGTTTCAGGATAATTTCTGGGACAAACCAGGGATCTACGATACTTCAACGAGGCGGGTGTAGGAAGCACTTACATGGAAGTCGCGGAATATTTCAAGTCGGCAACGAGGAGGCGGTTAAGATTTCGTCATTGGAAGACGGCAAATCTACAGATTATCAATGACAGAAGCAGAATCATTTAGGAATGATTTATGGTGCCCAACCGACAGATCTGCAATTCATCAACAAAGGGGTTCATGAGACACTTACATGGAGATCACGAGGCGGTTAAAGATCCACCTACACAAATGACAATTATGGTTCCGCAACTAGAAGATGATGGAGAGCACGAATTTTTCTTCGCAGAACGCGACACAGTTTCAGTGATTGCTGTTATGATAGCGATAATGATGATCTCAATGTGCGTTGTAGGGGCCATACAAATTTGGATGCAGCCAACGGGGTAGGAGGACCACAGCAGTAGAAGTGGCCCTAAATGATATGACAAGTTGCAACAGGGGTGCATACAGTGGATGGATGAGCCGTATAAAAGGTATAGGATATATGTATAAATAGACATGCTAAAGGGGAAACCAGTAAGGTTAATAACCTGAGTGACAAACGGCGATGTGACAATCGTTCAACTTCGAGTGTTAGTGTTGAGACATGTGCGAAATACGAATTCCTTAAATCGCTTGTATTGGACAAATTTTTGTAAATATACCCGGCCACATCGAAGAGATCGCAGATGCGCAAATGGCCTGAATAAGAGGAATGTACAACCACCTGTTCAAGGGTCAACGTACACCGTAGGAGACATGCATGCATACGTTCGTATGTCTATTTACATGAAAGTGTCCTTACGTCTGCTAGTAGTCAAGGAAGGAGATAAAATCTCTTGTATGATAAATAATGGGGGGAATTATACAACAGGTGTTGTGTGAAACCATGCCATAGATGGTGCTTAGAGATCCACAGAGATAAGGTACAGTGAAAGAAAGACTTTGAAAATTTTACAAATTCCATTGATTTTAGATGCTGTGAATAGGGAAACGTAGGAAAGATTTATAGGGCATTTATCCATTGCACTATTTGATGCATTTCAGTTTTGATAATTTCTTTATAAATTAACTCGTTCTGTTTGAGTTCTTTCTATATTTGTATCCCTTGTTTCGATTGTTTGTAAATAAAGAGACAAAAGTGCCTGTAGAGGACTTACTTGAATATTTGGAAGAGCGTCATGACATTCCCTTAAGTGTAGCAAATCTCATTAGTCTCATAAGGTTATGTATCAAAGATAGTAAATTTTGTTTCAATGGGGAATTTTTTGTACAAAAGTTTGGCATGGCTATGGGTAATCCCTTATCTCCTGTCCTTAGCAATATTTACATGGAATTTTTTGAGACAAAACTCTTACCAAGAATTTTGCCCCAAAAAGTTATTTGGTTTAGATATGTGGATGATATCTTCTGTATTTGGCCAGTTCACGAAAACCTCCAGGAATTCCTTAATAATCTCAATAATTTAGTCCCTTCTATAAAATTTACTGTAGAGGAAGAAAGAAATTGTAATTTGAATTTTCTTGATGTAACTGTCCATAGAAATGATAGAAATTTCACCTTTTAGTCTTTCGAAAATAAACTAAAATTGCCTCTTTTGTTCATTACTACTCCAGTCACCATCAAAATGTTAAATTCTCTGTTTTTTCTGGGATGTTCCTAAGGGCTTTACGTGTCTGTAGCCCGCAGTTTATTGACGCTGAAATTAAAACTATTTATGATATTGCATTGAAACTAAAATACCCAAGGACTTTTGTAGATGGGGCATGGAAAAGAGCTAGAAAAACATTTTATTCAACTAATGAAAAACTTGAATTTAGTAAGCATAACATTCTAAAATTACCTTATGATGAAAGGTTTTTAGATATTCCTAGAATTTTAAAGCTTTTTAACATAAATGTTGTTTTCAGTAATATTAATGTCAAAAGTTTAGTAATCAAAAATTCTCCTAAAGATCTTCCAGGCTGCATATATGAAATTCCTTGCAAAAAGTGTGATAAAGTCTATTACGGACAGACCGGCAAATCTCTTTCACAGCGTCTCAAGCAACATCAGTATTCTGTGAGAACTGGGCAAATATCAAATGCATTATTTGTACATATGAGAGATTTAGACCATCCTATTAACTGGAGTCAAGCAAGAGCCTTAGTCCCCATGTAATGACACAGTTAAAGGATATCATTGAATCTTGTTTTATCAAGTCAAATAATAGAAATGTTCTAAATTTAAGTCTTGGTTTATTTAAACTTGATGCTTTCATAATGAATAAAGTTGTAGATAAATATAAGCAACAAAATTAATATATTCAGTTTTTACATGTTTTGGACTGTAAAGATACTTTGTAATTTCGGTTAGGATCAGAATTTGTTTAAGTTTGTGACCGTGTGATATCCGATAATCCTGGATTATCCCTTTTAATTTTTACCCTTTTGATAATTAACCATCTGGTATTCCTGATCTTGTTTGTATCTGATTCCTTCCTCTCCAATTGTACTTTAGTAGCTCCTTGACGATGTCTGAGTAAAGACGAAAGCGCTTGGATTTCTGACTATCATTTTTCCGTGGTATTCGCTTATATATATATATATATATATATATATATATATATATATATATATATATATATATATATATATATATATATATATATATATGTAAATATAATAGGGAGGGCAGAACAAGTAATGTGCATGCTAAAAACAGTTTGGAGGCCAAATCACGTATCAGTTCACAGGAAAATCAAAATATACATTTCACTTGTAAGTCGTGGTACAGCACTGTGACAACTGATGCAAAATTTCTTGCCTTTGAAAACAAAGCACTTAGAAGGATTTTGGGAATCAAACAGTAGCAGCATATAACAAATGCAGCAATTCGCGAGGTGGTAAGGGTGCCCAATGTGAACGATATAGTTAGATTATAAAGATGGAAATGGATGGGGCATATTTTACGAAGAGAAGATGAGTTCGTCCAGGATGTACCTGAATGGAAGCCGCTGGGCAGGAGAGGACGTGGCACACCAAGAGAAACGTGGCTGATGACAATGCGTAGGGAGTTTGGATCTCAGAATTGGGTTGAGCTCAGGGAGATGGCACAGGAAAGAGACATATGGTAGCAGGTCCACAATAATATCGCATGTGAAGTATAAAGTCTTTAATAGATAATAAAAGCTTTCGAACCTTTGTACTAAGTTTATCTTCAGTCAAGTGAACATTATGGTCTAAAAATGCGTCAGAGTAAACTTCTGAACAGGACAATTCCACAGTGACGAACGCAAATGGAGGAAGCGCTCAACAGCCCAACTAGGTAATTCCGTTGTTGATTCTCGAATTCCTGTTTTCTATTCTGCTGGAACGTCTTGTGGGCTGTGATGATGCTGCATGGTGTTCCCCTGGCGTGAATTTGTTGAGGCCCTATGCATCCCGTGAGTGCCAGATATTTAAGATAAAATAATATATATATATATATATATATATTATATATATATATATATATATATATATATATATATATATATATATATATATATATATATATTTATATATATGTATAACTGAATCACGAAAGTTAGGAACGTGATAAATCCATAAATAAAGATAAATGCCACGAAGGAAAAGTAAATGAAGGAGTCTGCAAGATCTTTCGACTTTAAAAGTCCTTTACTGAGCAGATACTATCCGATCAGTAAAGGACTTTAAATTGAAAGATCTTGCAGATCCTTCGTTTATTTTCCTTCGTGGCATTTATCTTTATATATATATATATATATATATATATATATATATGTATATATATATATATATATATATATTATAAATATATATATATATATATATATATATATATATATATATATTTATATATATATATATATATATATATATATATATATATATATATATAGATATATATATAGATATATATATATATATTATATATATATATATATATATATATATATATATATATATATATATATATATATATATATATATATAATATAATTAATATATAATAATATATATTATATAGTATATATATATAATCCGATCAGCTGCTGTACTGCAAATGACAAACACCAAAAACATTTTACTAACTGATCATCTAAAATTCGTTTCAGTAAAAACGTAATTTTTAGCACAATGAAAAATTGGCCAAATATTCTCCAACCATCCAGATGCGAATAACATCAATAATTCTAGCCTTGTAAACAAGGCCAGTCTTTCATGTTTATCGTTCCATAAATCCACCATAATTCCAACAAAAGGAAATTAAAATAATCTTTCTCTAAAACTTAAACAAATGTTTAATTTTTTTTATATAACACTAGATTTCTTCCACATGCATATATAGAAAAACAAGAACACTTCAAAAGAATTTAATTTCAGATTAGTAACTTATTCTTTAAGTTTATTTCTAGGAAGACTACAGAAATATATGTTACGGCAATGTAGTTTTATCAGCTTCCAAATATCTTACGTAAGGTTTACGATTGTTTATTTGCATAGTAGGTATATATATATATATATATATATATATATATATATATATATATATATATATATATATATATATATATGCTACTATAATAGCAGCAATGAACTTTCAACTTCTTGAATTCTTTGCTTGTTTTTTTGGTACACTAGTCAATGCAAAGCCTGTAGATCCAAGTCCAAAGAAATTTTTGAAGGAATTGTTATGTCCGGAACTGGGAAACAAACCCAGATCCCATAATCACAAAAAGGTCATGTTGCCGACCTGGCCACGAGAAGGATAAAATTATTCTCCCTCTCATACATACTTATTTGAGCTGGAATAGACCCATCCTCACCATCGTAGGCAAGAGGGCAATCATTCTTATTGCTTTTTTGGCTGAAATGCACTATATGTAGAATCTGTTGGTCACTTGTTTACCAGATACATATGCAACTGTAATAGTCGCAATACCCTCTTAGTCTTTGGGATTGTGGGACCTGGTTCGTTTCCAGGTACCAGACATCACAATTTCTTAAAAAAAATTCTTTGGACTTGGATCTCCAGGCTTTGTAGTGACAGCGTATCTAAAAAAGAGTAAAGAATTCAAGAAGTTAAGAGGGCATTGTGGCTAATACAGTTGCATATGTATCTAGTAATAAAGTGAATAGCAGATTCTATATATATATATATATATATATATATATATATATATATATATATATATATATATATGTGTGTGTGTGTGTGTGTGTGTGTGTGTGTGTGCGCGTGTGTGTGTGTTTATGCGATACTACTATAGTAGATTTACTTCACCTTTGCATCTCATGCCCAGCGCCGTTCTTACGACGCTCCTGATTGGCTGTTGATAAGCCAATCACAAGCCTGGAAACTCTCAGTCTCTCGAGTGAGTTTACGTAGGCAGGATGTAGGTTCCACTTTCAAAAGTTATAACTTTCATTGCACCTTAGTTTTACCTGCAGAAAAGGAGCGTTTCCCAATTTCATCACTAAACGTCTTCAAGCCAATAATTTAAGGTTTGTAATGATATAGGAATTATGAAGAAAATCGTAATATATATAATAAAAAGGAATAGTGAGAGGATATAGGAGGACTGATTGTAGAGAAAATCGAAGGATAAATTAATTTCCTCAATGAAGGTACCAATATCTAAGTAACGATTTTTTATTCATATAGGGATTTCCACTATAGAATATGAAAGGGTGATGGTGATAATGATAGCGATGATAATGAAGTAACGATTTTTTATTCAAATAGGGATTTCCATTATAGAATATGAAAGGGTGATGGTGATAATGATAGTGATGATAATGAAATCTTAATATTCTTTTCCCCCCCATAAGACTTCTTCTATCGAGGGGTGTGATCATGATGATGACGTCATCGAGTGATAACGTGATCAACACCTGACTATAAGAAGGTAAGAGAGAAAGATTAATATTCTTAATCCTTTGCTTGTTATTTTCATATCGATGGTCCTGCCTATAATGGTTTTGGTAACATTGTCTTCCATGACATTTAAGCTACGAAACTGTATGAAACACAAGATGATAAATGATGAATGCACTGTGATCTCATGTAAGGAATGAAAGAATATATTTCATATTAAGAATCTTATTTTTGTTTCACTATAAATAATTTAGCATTATGTTACAAACCTCTGGGGTTCTAGTACAGGTTCTTAGGTACTTTATTTTGCTAGGATCGTAGACAGTAAATGCAACCCATGTTCAAGGAAAGCAGGCACAAAAACTCTTACATTAACTAACAAGCATTTGGCTTGCTGCTTAAGCAAAAGAAACTTAAAAGGAAACAAGGCTGATTTAAACTTGATAAATAAAAACAAAATCTACGTTAATGTAATACCTTCCTCCCCCAAAACAAAAAAAAATTATTCACATAGAATACATTTTTTTTAAACCTAAGCAAAAATGCTGAAAAGGAATTAACTTAAAACATTTCAAAGTAATCAATACACATGTACAAAAAATAAGAACAAAGTAACTATTCCAAATCTCTGGAAATAGATACTCAGCAAAATAATAATATACAGAATAACCAAAAAAAAAAAAAAAAAAATCATAGTCACAAAGTAAACTTACCAAAAGGCAACAGGGAACCTCAGATTAGACTGTCCCCACAGTTCCATAAGCATACAGCTAGAAACACTCCTATCATCTAACTGGGAGGGAGAGTCTACAAAGGCTAAGAAATACTAACTACCAAAATCCTAAAGAAGTTCAGGTATAACACAAACTAAGCTATGGCTGAATACTCATACACACAACCTCTTGCACCACACACTTACCAAAAGTTTTTTATACAACCCGAGGAAAAAACAAAACGAGAAGGGCGAGGGGAGCAGAGGAAAAACTCACGACTACATCCGAGAGAGAGCATCAGGAATACGGTTATCAGAACCTTTAATATGTTTTATCATCAGCGTGAACTCCTGTAACTGCAGGGCCCAACGCAAAATCCTCTGATTGGAACCCTTCATTCGTTCAATGAAGACAAGGGGATTATGGTCGGTCCAAATCTCTATGGGATAAGAAAAATTGGTTACATAGGGCTTAAAGTGGAGTAACGTACGAACCAGGGCCAAGGCCTTCTTTTCGATAGTAGAGTATTTTCTCTCGGCTGCTAAAAGTTTCTTACTAAAATAAGATATGGGACGAACTTCTCCAGCCTCATCTCTCTGAAAGAGGACTCCTCCAATTCTAACGTCACTAGCATTAACAGCAATAATAAATGGTTTCTAAAAATTAGGAGACATTAGAATAGGATTGGACAACAACATCAACCTAAGCTTTATGAAAGACTCTTCACACTGAGGTGACCACTCAAATTTACGGCCTTTTTCCAATAGTTTAGTAAGCGGCTGAGCAACGTCTGAGAAGTTCCGGACAAACCTATGATAATACCCCAACATACCCAGGACTCTCCGGACCTCTCTGACATTGCACGGTCTCTTCAAATTTACAATGGCCTCTATATTAGCTGTTTGGGGCTACTGAACCCAAACCCACTTCATGGCCCAAATAGCATACTCTGGCCTTACCAAACTCACATTTACCAAGGTTCACAACAAGACCGGCAGCTCTCAGGGCTTCAAACACCTTTTTTAACCTTAACATATGCGTCCGCCAGTCGTTGCTGTGAACCACCAAATCATCTATATATATTTCCACCCCTTCCAAGCCACAAATGACCCTATTCATTAGTCGCTGGAAGGTGCAAGCTGCATTCTTCATCCCAAAGGGCATCACTTTACACTCGTAAAGCCCAAAGGGAGTTACAAAGGCAGAAATTTCCGGGCTCGATCAGACGGGGAACCTGCCAATACCCTTTCAACAAATCCAACTTTGTTATAAACTTGGAGGACCCTATCTGATCGAGACAATCATCTATACGAGGTAAAGGGAAGGAGTCATTTTTAGTGTGAGTATTTACCTTACGATAGTCGACGCACATTCGGAAGTTTCCGTCAGGTTTTTATACAAGGACAATTGGAGAACTCCATGGACTCACCGAAGGTTGAATGAGGTCGTGCTCCAGCATATACTTAATTTCCTTATCAACAATGTCCCTCATCATTGGATTTAATCGATAAGGACTCTGCTTTACCGGGAAGCACTGCCCACATCGACATCATGCTGGAGCAAGCTCGTTCGTCCTGGCGCATTCTGAAATAACTCTGGGAAAGCAAGGATTAATTCCATAACGTCACTTCTCTGATTAGTCTCCAGATGCTCTAATCCCGCCTTTAAAATTTCCAAGTTCTGAACATTGTCAAACAGAGCATCAGAAGACACCTGACCAACCAAATTTACAAAATCATCCGTAGGAGGCTCTACTACTACTACAGATACTGGTTCATAAACAATAGCCAAAGGGTCCTTACCACAGGAAGTATAAGACTTCAATCTATTTATATGAAATACCCGGCACTTTCGTTTGGTCCCGGGGGCTTCAACCTCATAGTTTACCTCAGACAGCTTTCTCAAAACCTTCCAAGGTCCCTTATACCTTGGCTCAAGAAAGTTGTCCGAGTCTGTACTTAATACCAAAACCAATTCCCCGGGGCACAAAAACGAACGACCTTTGTCTTTTTGTCAAAATTAATTTTCATGGCAGCTTGGGAAGAAGCCAAATTCTCTCGTGCAAAACTTCCAAGCCATAGATAGCTTTCTCCTTAAGGTTTCCACAAACTCACCCACATTCATCTCTCCTCTTTGTCCAGACTCAATCACCTCATGGACTATCTCCAGAGGACCACATACCTTGTGACCAAATACCAACTCGAAGGGAGCGACACCTGTGGACGAGTTAGGGTGATTCCGTATGGCAAAGAGAGCAAGGGAAGCCCTTTATCCCATCCTCTCCTTGCTCATAACAATATTTCTTTAATACACATTTAAGGGTCTGGTGAAATCTTTCCACCACACCCTGACTCTCTGGATGATAGGGTACGCTGGTAATGTGCTGAAATGGCCAGTTCAGCACACTTACCCGAAATACCCTACTTGTGAAATTAGTTCCACAATCAGATTGAATAGTACGAGGCAAACCATATCTAGAGAAAAACTCTATGAGTCTCTCAAACACCGCATGAGAAGTAATCCTCCTCATAGGGAATGCATCAGGAAACCTAGATGCTCTGTCCATAACTGTCAGGAGATGGGTAAACCCTGACTTAGTCCTAGGTAAAGGCCCAACCACATCAATCACCAACTCCACAAAAGGTTCTCCAATTGCTGGAATCGGATTAAAGGGGCTCTGGAATTGGTTGATTGGGTTTTCCCATCACCTGACATGCTTCACAACTATTTCACAAACCATTTTACTGAAGACTTTAAGCCTGGCCACCAAAAATATTTAGCTAACCTACTAAAAGTTTTACACACACCAAAGTGGCCAGAGAAAGAGTCTTCATGTGCCAATTTCAAAACTGAATCTCTGAACTGAGTAGGGACACTATCTGCTCGTTTCGAGATGTTATATCAAGGGCATGAGAGGAAGGGCGACTAACTCTATATAACACACCTTTTATAACAAAATTGTGGTCTAGTCAAATCACTCGTATCACCCAGTTCAAAATTGAACTCTTCCTTCTGAGCTTCAATAAACTTTGAACGATCCCAAATCAGGTTTTAATAACTTACCAAAAAGCTTATCACTACTACTAACTACAGACCCGGGCCTTTCTACTTCTACAGCTAAACTACTTAAATGTAAATCATCATCATCATCATCATCATTTAACAAATCTGCTGCCTTTGCAGCAGCTCGTGTCGTTACAGCCACTGGACAAGCATTCAAAGACAAATTGGAAACAATATCACGTCCCCTTGTCATCCAACATGTCATTACCCAGTATACCATCTATGCTGGGATTGGTAGGCTTTCTACAACAGCTAATTCTGTCTTCCTATTATCAACCAGGAAGGACAATTCCACCTCAACTAAAGGTGCCGATCCACCTCGTGTTCGGGAAACCTCCCAAAACCACAAAATCACCTGAATTAGTAACTAGGCCCTTCAAAGATTCCTTCAGTACCAGAGACCGAGCAGCCCAGTATCCCGCAAAAACTTCACCTTTAGGGTTTTTGATTCGGTAATCAATTTGCCAAGCCAAATATATTTATCATAAAGTCATAAATCCCCACAAGATAAAGAACCAACATTTTCCCCCATTGCTACAACCATCATTAGCCACCAACACTGGAGGATTCTTAACCTGAGACTTATTAGACATAGGGTTATTCGATATACAGCTACCGATTATATTGTTCCTTTGGAGGTACCTCCTTCTGGCGCTACACTGTGCTTAAAAATGTCCTGGTTCATTGCACCAGAAGCAGGTCCGTCTTACTCTATTACCATTACCAGAAGTTAACCTATTACTTTTGGAGAAGACCCGAGTGTAAGATCTACTTGAGCCCTCTCCCTGAGCATCTCCAGTCTTTTTCTTGTGCACATTCCCTGGCACAGATTCTCTCCCACACCACCTGGTTTCTTTTGATAATTATTTGACTTAACAGGCTGAAAATTAACTACAGATCCGAGATTACCTGACCCGGCCCGATGAGTCAATACAAATTCATCCGCTATCTGGGCAGCCTTACCCAAAACTGACTGCTTTAACCTCTTCAAGATAAATTCTTAATTCCTTGCCACAAGCCTTTTTAAATTCTTCCAGCAACATAAGCTCTCTCAAGGAGGAGAAGGAGACCACTTGACGACTCTTAAGCCAGTCGTCAAACTGCTCCTCCTTGAGGCGAGCAAATTCCACAAATGAGAGAGAGACAGGTTTAGTAAAATTACGAAACTTAAGGCGATAGGCCTCAGGCACCAAGTCGTAAGCCTTAAGAACTATTGCCTTAACCTTATTATAGTCCCTAGCTACACATTCATCTAAAGCATTGTATACCCGAATTGCCTTGCCCACTAGCCTGCATTGAATCAAGACTGTCCACATCTCTGGGGGCCAAGACAACCGGGTAGCCACACGCTCAAACGCCTTAAAAAATTCTGGACGTTTCCCTCGTCAAATACAGGGACCAATTTCAACGCTGCTCCTATGTTAAATTTTATCCTGAGAGGACCAGTGGGAGTACTAAAGTGATTTGGGGAACTCTTCACCTAGCCATTCCAAGTTGATTTTAGCCATAGCCAACTCATGCTTCCTCGCCCTCTCTTCTCCTCAACTCTAGTTTCATCAACTCTATTCTTTTACAAATAACATCATATTCACTGTTCTCCTGGGACTTTACAGGCTGTACCGGAGCTACCTCAACATGGACAGAATTCTCTGACAAAAATGGGTTCAATGATACTTCAGGTTTTGAAGGAAAATTAGCGTGTCCTTCAAAAAGGGTACAGTCCTAGGGGGATCCTCAAATATGAAAACCAGGATTTACACTCACACTACCTTCTTGCTCTTCATCACTACTAGCAACGCTATCAAATTCCTCAAATAAATGCTCACCCTCAGCTAGGTCCTGAGCTACCCTGTTTTTTACAGCCTCTAACAAACAGGCCTTTGTCTCAGCTGCCTTAAATGGTATTCCCAGCCAACGAGCACAACTTACCAGATATTCTTTGTTCAGAATGGATAAGTGTTTTAAGCAATCTGCTGACCTAAAAATTCAGCGGGGTCAAAAATAAACTCCTCCATGATCATCAGCCAAAACAAAGAGGGGGGAAGGTAACCACCTACTCAAAACAAATACTGCCAAATCCCCCAAAGTGCTGTGCCGCAAACCAAAAACACAGAGTACACCTGTGTACGATCCTGTCACAGTCGCCAAATTGTTACAAACCTCTGGGGTTCTAGTACAGGTTCTTAGGTACTTTATTTTGCTAGGATCGTAGACAGTAAATGCAACCCATGTTCAAGGAAAGCAGGCACAAAAACTCTTACATTAACTAACAAGCATTTGGCTGCTTAAGCAAAAGAAACTTAAAAGGAAACAAGGCTGATTTAAACTTGATAAATAAAAACAAAATCTACGTTAATGTAATAGATTAAATTTACTGAAGTACATAATTCTTATATCATTATAATCCTTAAATCATTGGCTTGACGATGTTTAGTGATGAAATTGGGAAACGCTCCTTTTCTACAGGTAAAACTGAGGTGTAATGAAAGTTATAATTTTTGAAAGATGTTGGAGCATAAATGTTGCCCACGTGAACTCTCGAGAGAGACTGAGTTTCCAGCCCTGTGACTGGCTTATCAACAGCGATAGGCAGGAGACGCATGGGTAGTGAATTTACTATAGTGATAGGTGTCTCGTATCTATCTAGTAATGTATGTCAGTGGTTGTGATATGACGTTTTTTGTCACTTCGTTTCGTTCACGTCAATTTACGCAATAAAATAACATTATGTTCTAAAATATTAGTGACTGTTTTTAACGTCATTACAAAAGATTTCTTCCATCTTCGAAAAGAAAAATAGATTAATAAGGCATGAATCGTGCGTCAGGCAGGTGAACGAAAAATTATGCACTACAGATAAGAGTTGAACTGATTATGTTATTTGCATACTTACAGTAAGTTTCCTGGGTCCATGATCTAGGCTAACCTAGACCTGGTCGCCTCCCAAATATCTTCACATGTTCGGACATATATTAGCATACTTTCTTATGGGTTTAGTTTAATGCCATGATATCTTTACGGGCTTTCCATCAAGTATATTCTCATTGGTTTTGGATGAGTTCACTTTTCTAAGAGTGGAAGGTGCTTTCCCTTTTTCATACACGATGTAATAGCTCTCTTCAACTCCTCTGTAATTAGTAAATATTTACTGAACAAGAGGAAAAATGCTATTTATAATAATACTTTCTAATCTGGCAATTTAGCAATAATCAATGGAAGTTAGATTAGCTCCATATACAGTGGAAATGAAGGAATAAAAACTCATCAGAAAAAAATATCGGCAGGGTTGGAGAGAGAGAGAGAGAGAGAGAGAGAGAGAGAGAGAGAGAGAGAGAGAGAGAGAACAGCTTCAGTCTCAATGGCCACCAGAAATGATTACCATAATATATACGACAATGTTAGCTAGTCCTGGAATACGATCCCCTCCTCCTCTAGGGTCATCATTTGGATATCTTGATCGAAGTACATGGATGGCCAACTTATACCTATACACGAAAATATGAAACAAATAAAGCGGATTTGACATTTCGTAAAGTTGTATTTTATGCTCCGTACACGTCATCGTGCTTTTTCCTAGCATCCTGAAGTACCTCCTGATATTGATAACATATTTTATCATCAAATTGGCTCTTGGTTGGTTAAAACAAAGTACTGTTAATGCTATATGAGCCGTAAGAGAATTCCAAAACTATCATTGGATAAAAACTCATGCTAGACGCTGATAGGCCTAAGATTACTAAACCATCGAAACGTTATAATACTACAATACATTTCCTTAAAGCTTCGGGCTTTACACTTATAAGTAAAATTAAAAAAAGGAAATCGAACTCAGTACCACAATATCAGAGGTACATAACCTCAGGTCGAAGTGGAATTGAGAAAATAAACTTTGTTCTATGCTTTCAAGGTCGAAAGATGGAGGGAATCAACTTTCCAAATAGTAAGACCTGTCGTAGCCTTGCAAAGCATGTCACTGATAGTTTACAATAGGTCTAATAACGGTGTTTCTACAATAAAAATACATTACGTATAAATATTATTACACTCACCAAGAGCCGACAATAAATAACGTAAAATTTTGTTGATAGACAGTTGTAAAAGCACAAATTAAAACTGATGAGACGGATGTAAAAACAACAATTATAACAGATGCCAGTGATACTAGTTGCCTCAACTTAGTAATACCAGCCCAATCTTATTCTTATATTTTTTAGACAAGTGAATTTCTGAGGGTAAGAATCAAAACTGAATGTTTTCTCGAAATCAGTTTTCGTTTTTTCCGTTTCGCTTCAAATGAAAGTATAAGTTAAAATCTCCATTTGCTTCACTTTGTAAATTAGAGTAAAGAAAAATCAATAACTGTTCACAGTTAATGACAAACTCCACGCGAAGTTTGCTTCTTAAACAATTGCACAATTGCTTAATTTGTCCTCAAATTCAAAACAAGATTGTTTCACACTTGCTACGACATGATGTACGCCACATCTTTTCAAGAAAAATCTTAAATGTTCTTAAAAAACATTGAAAATATTCTCATAATTCTTTGCCTTGTACTTCCTGCCGTCGAGAGTGAGCTCACTAAAAATTCCGACTTTATTCATGTTTTTTTTTGTATAAATATTGCAAGTGGGTTCCGTTCTAACAGTCATTTGGTTAGTCAAGAAACTATTGTTAAAAGCGGGATTTAAAATTCTGGATTAATTTTCAATATTTACACTTACATGTTTATTTGTGTAATGAGTTCTGCATGTTCTTAATACCACCATGTGTTATTAGGTAATTAGTATTTTATTCAAGGTCAATTTGATCTAGACAGTTCTTTACTCTTCTAAACAGAAATCCTAGTTTATTAATCTGAACTTTGTCAACAGAACTGGTCACGCAACCAATGTTGCATCATTATTGATTAAATATAAATTGTTATTTTGATACTCGTTTTTTCTCTTATCCAGACTGTGGCCTCAAATTAATCAAAAAGTGTCATGGATGTACTATTTTACCATTATAATATTATATATATATATATATATATCTATATATATATATATAATATATATATGTATAATATAATATATATATATATATATATATATATATATATATATATACATATATTATATATACATATATATATGTATATATATAGTATATATATCTATATATATATATATATATATATATATATATATATATATGATATATATATATCATATATATAATATATATATATATATATATATATATATATATATATATATATATATATATGTGTGTGTGTGTGTGTGTGTGTGGTGTGTGTATATTTGTGTGTAGGTCTAAAACTTTAAATGTATTGTGGTACTACAAATTTCTATGGATCGGTAATCTTAAGCCTATTAGCGTGTAACATAAGTCTTTAACACCCGCATTATTAACATCTTATATCATTCTAAAATTCAGATCTTATGAAATTTACTTTTAGACGTTGAACATAAAAGTAACAAAAGAAGAAGTGGACTGTCGAGCACTCTCCCTTTTTGATACTGAATTTAGTCTGTCCACGAATCAATACCTTTTTGCTGTGAACATTTCTATCATTGGGAAACGGTGAAAACGGATATAGAAATACGAAGCAAACAATAACATAAAAGAACTGTTTTGAACACCCATGAATCTTCTACAAAATTCATGCATTTTGCTTATCGTTTATAAAGAAATATAAAAAAAAAAAAAAAAACAGATGAAATACTTTGCGGAATGAATTTTTTTTAGCTTTATGGTCTGAAACTCATCGCGGGAATATCTACAAAAAAATGTATTCAATAGATTTGCTGAGCTATGATGTATCTCTCTCTCTCTCTCTCTCTCTCATCATATATATATATATATATATATATATATATATATATATATATATATATATATATATATATATATATATACATACATACATGTATATATATATATATATATATATATTATATATATATATATATATATATATATATATATGTATATATAGTATATATATAAAAATATATATATATATATATATATATATATATATATATATATATATATATATATATATATATATATATATATATATAGTAGGAATAAAACAGCAAAACAGCCATCGTAGCATTTTAGATTTATTGGCCAAATTTTCGAGACTACATGTCTCATCATCAGGGCTGTAAAATACAAAGAATAAAAATTATAAAAAGACTCAGTTTAAAAAAATCACAAAGTCTAAAAACAAGAAACTTAAATTTAAAACAAACAAAAATAAGCTAAAACATTATTAAAAACATTGAAAAAACCTAATACTGAGAAAAAAAAAACTTTTTAAATTATATATATAAAAGTTATGGTGTTAAAATGTATTGTACCTTACTCTATCTGAGCTAAGAACTGAGTGACATTCTCAGTTTTTCAGGAGGACGACGTCAACTTAGGCGATATATAAGACCGTGGAAGAGTTCTGACTGTTTAGGGAAGGAACAAGCTGTTTAATAGTTAATGATTCCAGGATGGAGAGAGAGTGGTCATTGGGTGCTTGGGCGATAACATTAAAGTCTTCATAAGTGAATGATGTCTTGCATTTCTTACAGTGGTCTCTTATATTAGAAAATTCTTTAGTTTTTAATTGACATCCAGTTCGATGACTAACTCCAAGATGAGAATCAGCTCTGACTTTGAGCAATCTCTTAGTGGCTCCGATATATTTCCCAACTTTACATTTTGGGCAGTGAAACAATAAACCACTAGGAGATCGCATCAAGGCAGGAAAGCCTATCCTATGGTGAAATAATGACCCAATTGTCTTCGGATTTTTTCTTTTTTTGAACATAATCTGATGTCTATAGCTGGAAATGTACTGCGAATTGAGTCTTGTAGTGTTTGTTTGAATTTCTTCGAATGTACAAAAGGAATGGAGGCATACATGAGCAATTTAGGGACATTAGGTATGGACAGACGGGGTTGAAATATATTATTCAAGAAACTATTTACATACTTGTTGAATAAGAAGGATGGATACGAATTATTTTTGAAAAATTGTAGTAAAAGCAGAATTTCCTCGTGAAAGTTGTGCCAGGTAGAGGATAACATGTAGGCACGGTGCAACAGTGTGAAAATACTATTTAATTTAAAACTGAAAGAGCAATTGCTGTAAAAGTTCGTACCTTGACCTGTAAATGTCTTTTTCTAAAAACACTGGTATTAAAACCTTTGAGGAGTTCGAGTGATTAAAATATCTAAAAATGGAAGTTTATTGTCGTCTTCGTGTTCAATGTGAACTGTATATTTGGGGTGTAAGCCATTGAATATATTCTAAGAAATTTTCTGCCTCCGCCCTAGATCTAAATAAAGCAATTGTGTCATCTATATATCTTCTGTAAAAGAGAGGACGACATGTTGAAGAACATCTTTCAAGCATTTGTTCTTCGAGAGAGCACATGAAGGCATTGGCCATAACTGGACCTAAAGGGGATCCCATAGAAACACCATCTACTTGTTTGTAAATTATCTTGTTAAAAATAAAGTGAGTGTCCTGCACTGCAATTTGTAAAAGTTTTCTAAAATTGTCCTTGTTAAAGCCGTGAAATAAAAAATCATCAACAGAAAAGATTTTTTCTCTAAAATAATATCGACCGTCGCCTGCAACGGTATATTTGTGAAGAGGGATGTGACATCAAACTAACCATATGCAAGTCAACACCCTGGGGTAAAATATCAGGTACAAGGCTGGCGGAATTATGTAAAGAATACTCATTATTGGCGAAAGGCTGTAACATTGGTACGAGGTATTTAGCTATTTGATAGTTGGGAGTATTATAAGCAGCCAAAATAGGTCTCAAAGGAACATTATCTTTGTGAATTTTTGGAAGGCCATATAAAATTCCGTATGAAGAACCAGAAGAGTATAATTCTTGGTAGGTACTTGGTAGGTACTTTCAGAAACTTGAACGATTGGGAATTCAGATTCCAAAATTTCTAGATTCCAAAAATACAGTTTTTTAATTACTCTAGTTATGTCTTGTCTAAGAGAGAAGAGTTCCTACTGTCATTGGGTTTGGATTTTTGTATGCCAAATTTTTAAACCTAACTTTAGTCAATTTTACTTACCTATTGAAATTCTGTTTGGACGACTTCGGTCATTACAATTACCAGGGTGATTTATCCAGTTACAAAGGGATATACAAACTATTGCTCAGAAAACATTTTCAAGATTGTCAACCAACTGGTTTCCTTTCTTTCGAAGAGATGACTATCAAGCTACTGAAAAGAGCTTATCCAACAATCCAGACATAATCAGTACTAGACCAGACAAAGGAAGAGGTACAGTGATTTTAAATAAAAATGAGTACATACAGAAAATGGATGATATTTTAAAGGACAGAACAAAGTTCATTGAAGTAGGTAACCCACTTACCACAATCTTTAAGGTGGAAGATAAAATCAACAGGTTGTTAAAAGGTTTTAAAGATGATCAATATATAACTGAAAGTACCTACCAAGAATTATACTCTTCTGGTTCTTCATACGGAATTTTATATGGCCTTCCAAAAATTCACAAAGATAATGTTCCTTTGAGACCTATTTTGGCTGCTTATAATACTCCCAACTATCAAATAGCTAAATACCTCGTACCAATGTTACAGCCTTTCGCCAATAATGAGTATTCTTTACATAATTCCGCCAGCCTTGTACCTGATATTTTACCCCAGGATGTTGACTTGCATATGGTTAGTTTTGATGTCACACCCTCTTCACAAATATACCGTTGCAGGCGACGGTCGATATTATTTTAGAGAAAATCTTTTCTGTTGATGATTTTTATTTCACGGCTTTAACAAGGACAATTTTAGAAAACTTTTACAAATTGCAGTGCAGGACACTCACTTTATTTTTAACAAGATAATTTACAAACAAGTAGATGGTGTTTCTATGGGATCCCTTTAGGTCCAGTTATGGCAATGCCTT
>NC_061091.1:37386467-37388967 GCF_015104395.2 Macrobrachium nipponense
GGGTTGGTTGTTCCTTAAAATGTCGGTTTGTTTCTAGAGAATGGGTTTGGTTGTTCTGGAGAATAAGGGTTGTTCATGAAGAACTTGTTTTTCTGTTGTTCCATAGACCATGGACTCGTGCATAAAGAACGTAGGGTTGACTTATTCTGTAGAATGTAGGGTTATTCGAATGTATGTAGGTTTGATTTGTTCTGAAGAACATATGTTTGTTCGTAAAGAATGCACAGTTGACATGCTTTGGAAAACATGAGGATGTTCGAATAGAACGTAGGTTTCATTTGTTCCAGAGAATGTAGGTTCGTTTGAATAGATGGCGGCTCATTTACTAGTGCATAGACAAAGCCGGCTATAATGCAAGATTAAAGGTCTTTGGAAGAACATTGGGGTTTCGTTAAAATAATGTATGGTTGTTGCTCTCAGGGTGCGGGCTCGTTCTGTAGAATCAAGCGTGGGATTTCTAAAGATTTTAGGGGGCCTTCCATACGGAGTAGGTTTCGAGTAACTCGGCCATGTGGGTAACAAGCAATTTTGTAAATGGATAGTGTAAGTCTTAATGTACTTTAATTTGGTAAGAGACAATTGGGATGTACACAGAGTGGTAAAGGCTTTCGCGAAAACAATGCTGGTTATTTGTTAAGTAAATACAGAAATGCTCTTGTAATAAGTAGGCGTAATTTTCGCAATAAAATAAAAAGTGAGTTGGGTCCTTAAGTTATTATGCAGCAGATATCATGTTGTACTCACGCGTGTGAAGAATTTTACGTCACGGTAGAATGTTGACCTGATGAAAACACGTGATCAGAATGGTCCGCGAATTTTACATTACTCTAAATAAGAGTTCGGAAGGTTCTGTTATGATGGGTAGATGTGATGGTGCGCTGTTGTGACGGGGCGCAGGACAAGTGTGCCAACACATTGTTGCCTGAGCGAAGTCTCGCTCGAAGTTTTATGAGAAAATGGCGAAGTTTGGGAACGTTTCCCTTACCTCTTTGCAGGGTTGCAGGGAGGCATGGGAGCAAAAAGTATGACTTGCTCGCGCAAACTTAGGAAGCTAAAATTAAAACACTTCTTTTTCTTGTAAACTGGTCCACGTAGTTATGGATGAGTGAACTTTGTGAACGTAAGTGTTTAAAGAACGGTCATGGAATTTCTGGGAGGTTTACTTTGAAATTTTAGCTCAGTTTCTATGGCTTGCGAGAGAGAGAGAGAGAGAAAGAGAGAGAGAGAGAATAATGCTAAATAGCTTAGTATACTGTGATTTGAGTTGCCAGAGCGTGTATTTCCTATCTAAAACAAGTTGCAAATTATCTGGAACAGATGGTGGGGGATATAAACACGCTCCCTAACTAAGACCTACCAATTTAAGTCATGCAGGAGTTGCTATCATGCTGTAGCGGCAAAGCTCGTGTTTCGAAATGGCAAAACTCTTTCTTTCCGTGAGATTACTCGATTAGTATGCACACAGTAATTTAGATTCATGGATAAAAATAATTTGAAAAATAATTCCAGTCTCGATTTATAATCGCAATAATACTAAGTAACACAATACTTATACTGTAGTCTTCTGTTCACTTTTGGCCTAATTAAGAGGTCCTGCATGAATAGGTTCGTTTCTTGTTTGTATCCAGTTTAGTGGGGCTTTTCGTCGGGCTTGCAGTAATGATATCCAGGCTACAATCTTTATATCGTAAATCTAGTAAGGGACTCACCATAAGGGGATGACGTAATGTATATATATTATATATATATATATATATATATATATATATATATATATATATATATATATATATATATATGTGTGTGTGTGTGTGTGTGTGTGTGTGTGTGTGTGTGTGTGTGTGTGTGTGTGTGTAAAAGGAGAGAACTCCTACCTCATAGCGAGAACTGCCTTGGTTTGTTCCTATCACCTTTCATCCCTGTAGGTAGCAGAAAATTAATAATTAAATTTTAAGCGAATTCAAACTCCCGATACACAAAAATATAATATTTATTTTCCCAAAATAGCTAACATAAAAATGGAATAAAATGAATTGAAGAAAATCCCGAAGTAAATCACTGAACCACCATTACTCTTCCATGAAATCATCTTGTATATAATTATCCCCCTTATCCTCACTTGTCAGACAACCGCATGAGTTTTTATGAAAATACATCATAAAAAAGTTTAGAGAATTAATTTTTAAGTAGCAACAACCGAATCCATCTTTCCCGATAGATCTTAGCCTCCTCGGATCTCCAAAGTCCCTTGTGGCCACTACGACAGTTGTTGTCTAATTGCCCATCAATTCCCATATCTCATTCATTTGTTCTGACGGACGTATGAACCTACAAACGCTACTGAACACACGAATGCACGCACGTTAGTCTATTCTGATGTACGTTTTCCCATTTCCCATGTACACGTCTTATCTAGTGCCCATATTGGTGACCTCACGTAACCTTTTCTTGTGACGTTATGAACATCCGGTTCTACGCCTCTTTAGGTCACCTCATTTCT
>NC_061091.1:37391467-37398967 GCF_015104395.2 Macrobrachium nipponense
ATATTTATATATATATATATATATATATACTGTATATATAATATATATATATCTATAATATATATATATATTATATATATATATATATATATATATATATATATAAAGGTCCTAAGCCACAAAGGAAAGTGAAATACTTGAGTAGCTACAAGACCTTTCGACTCAACGTCCTTTACTTAGAAGAGCGGCTACTCAAATGTTTCACTTTCCTTTATGGCTTATACCTTTATTTAAGCATTTATCACGTTCCAAACTTTTGTGATTCAGTTATACATGAACACACACACACAAACACACACACACATATATATATACATATAGTATATAATTACATATATATATATATATATATATATTACCCTATATATACTTATATATATATATATTATTACATATATTCGATATATATATATATATATATATAATTATAGATATATATATATAATATATAGAAATATTATTTGATATATATATATATATATATATAGATTATATTAATTTATATGATATATATATAATATATATATGATAGATATTATATATGTATTGCTATATATATATATATATATAATATATAAATATATAATATATTATATCCTATATATCCTATAAATATATATATATATATTAAATATAATATATATTATATATATATATAATATTATTATTTCCACACAAACGAAAAACGGGAAAAATTTATTCCTCATATTAAAAGGAGCAGGTGCAGGAAAAGAAGCAGATTCCATGAACAGGGTTTAAACCTACGTTTCGTGACCCTTAATCACATCACCGGGGACATCTATAAATGAAACTATCAGACATTAGCGTGCTATCAAAACAATAAGAAAATACATGAAAACATATGCACTATATTATACTTAAAACTTTAAAAAATTATACATATGGAATTAAAATCAAATAAAAATGAATTAGGCACTAGATAAAATCCCAGATACATAAAAACGTTATAGTAAATCACACAAATTACACATAAAAGAAGGGAATTTTAAAAACTGCAAATGAAAACAAAAAGGGATTAAATAAGAAAAAATCAATTAAGATAATACACACTTGCGGGACAAATACTAACCTTTCAAAGCAAGAGTATATCACACACCTAATGTTCACATAGACTTACAGAGCAGAGAACCGAAAATATAAACAACTGAACTAGGTAATATTCAGTGGGACAGCCGTAATTTGGTGATTAAGAGAATAAACTTTCAATTTAATATTTAGGCTTTAGAGTATTAGCAATTCTGGTGTTCCTTTTGCTTGGCCTATAATTTTTAAACAATAGTTCTTAATGGTTGTTTTACAGTTGTAGGCATGGTTTTTGATGTTAGACAATGTCAACAACAGTCTTACGCCCTTTCCGTAATATCATTTAAAAGCTTTTCCATGTTTTTTATGCCTCCATCATCACAAATTGTCTGTAAATTTAACTTTCTTCCTTAAACATGCAGATTTCTAATCTTATAGTTAACTGGTTCCCTGTCGGAAAAAAATGGTAAAAGACAGATACCCTAAAGAAGATTAATGGGTTATGATCGGATTATTAGACAAAGAAATTTACATTAGGAAATATGACGAAGAATAAGATAAGTTGTGAGACTTCTGAAAAGCATCGTATCAAAGGCGCGAAGTTGAAATCCTTCTAACATTTACTTGAGGTTAGGAGTAAAAATAAGTAAATAAATAAAATAAAACAGTCTTCCTGCCGTTCTCCTAATGGTGGTAATTTCTGGAAGAAGCTGCCATTTAAAAAATTGGAAAAAGACATGGCGGGCTCGTAATTAAAAAAAGGGGGCAGAAAAAATACGTGAGATGATTTTCTTTCAGATAATGGTCAAAAGTAATCTAAAAGTTGACTTAAAACTCCAACATTTCTATTTCAAAATACTCTCTGTTGGTCGGAATCTCTTCTTTATGAGTTTTCAGAATCCGATTACAAGGCGCTACAGATCGGTGTGGTCTCGGAGTTGAAGTAAAACGAGGTACCTGAAATCACTGTCCTTTTTTCATGATAGTTCTCTCTCTCTCTCTCTCTCTCTCTCTCTCTCTCTCTCTCTCTCTCTCTCTCTCTCTCTCTCTCTCCGGGTTCTCCACTTCCCACCCATAACAGAATACAATATATAAAGAGATTTTGTTAGTTGCGAGTTTAATATTAACATAAATTCTTCCAAAGTTTTTCTATCTTTTCATGTTGGATATTCTCACCAACTAACGGATGCTCCGGTCAGATGATCCATGCCAAATATTGCAACAGAGCTTTTGTAAATGATGTAAATACTGTTATGTTTGATAGAATTGTTGTATATTGTTATGTTGATTGTTACAATGTTAAAGTTGTTATGAGTCTAATTATCAGTTTTGCTGCTTATTTTATGTTGTTAATTTTAATCCTTTCGGGAGACGTTTATTTGAACCCTGTGGCTGTTTCTCATAACTGTAAGACAATTGCCCAGTACTTTACTCAAATATTCGAGGCTTTATATCAAATATTCTTGATCACTAGAGTTGTGCCCATAACTACGATTTAATGTTTTTATCTGAGGCTAGTGTTAGTAGTAACAAGTCAAAGGGCGAGTTTTTAATCCCGGCTTTTCATGGCTTTGATTTTATTGAACATTGTAACATCCAACTTGCACAAGGTATGGCCTATACGTATACACTAAGTCGGAATAACCTGCTTATCGTAGGAAAATTTTGGAGTGTAGTTGACGTGATTTTTTTTTTAGTAAGTTCTACAGTGTAAGAAATTAGTTTACCGCAGTCTAAATACATACTATTCTATATATGACTGTTTTTTGGAAAGGATTAGGATAGCTTAGTCTTGGGTTCATAAGCTTCATTCGTTATCTGTGGAGGCTATATAATACAAATTCAAATTCCACAAATCTACATGGCCGGTCTGCTCTCGAGTTCTATGTATCCTCCGATTTTGTCCAACTAATTGAGGAACCCACTCAAATTTCTGGTAACAGAGTAGACCTTACATTCACAGATGTTCCAGCTATTAGCAATTCAAAGGTCTGTGAATAAAGTATAGGCACTTCTGATCATTGCACCATCGGGAGGGACATATCTGTAAATCAGCATATACCTAATGCAATCATGGTGGAAAAGGTCTGGCTGAGATTGGGATTAGGTCATTTAAGCTCACCAAGCACTTAATAATTCAGATGTTATATTAGTTCCTCATCCCAAGAAGTTAAATAAAATGCTGATGTCTAGTTTAATAAGGTATGTCCATAGAAAAGTCATCAAATACAGGACAAACGAGCCATGGTTTGATGATGCATGTAGACGACCTTACCATGACAAACAGACCAACTCGGTTATATGAAAATAACACTATTTCTGAGTCATGCCATATTATGAATAGAACTTCCATAAAGCCGAGAGAGTTTACAGTAATTTCGCCACTATGAACAGATGATGGTCAACTGGTTACTAGCCCTAGGGACACGGCTAAACTGCTTCATCAAGCTTCTGAAGCTAAGCAATCAGCTGAGGATGTCTCTCTCCCTGAAACTTGTCTTCCTGAACCTATTCTTACAAAATGTTAATATCTTTCTAGAGATGATAGGAAAATTGAGGATAATCTTGAAAGCTAGGGTGGAGAAGATCCTCATGGTTTCTTCCCATTGTTTTTTTGGAAAAAGTTTAAAGCGTGTTTTCTCTCAAGATTAGTAAATTTTATATATTTTTATGTTGACAAAGTATCTTTGCGAATGAGTGCAGTCTTAGTAATGCATTGGTTGTTCCAAAGAGTGGCATATCTCGAGACTACAACTGCAGTAATTACAGGACAATTTCTATTCAACCTGTACTCTCCAAAAGCTTATCTTTAATCCTTTATATCAGTATGTGGAATTTAAAGGATTATTAGCAAATAGTCAATATATATATATGTATATATATATATATATATATATATATATAATATATATATATATATAAGATATATACATATGATATTAAATATATATATATCATATATAATATATACTATATATATATATATATATATATATATATATATATAATATATATTATATATATCAATATATATTTTGCATATATATATAGTATATATCTATATATATATATATATATATCTATATATGTGTATATATAATATATATTATAATATATATAATATATATATATATATATATATAACATATATAAATTTACGTCTTACATTATATATTGACTATTTGCTAATAATCCTTTAGATTCCACATACTGATATAAAGGATTAAAGAGAAGCTTTTGGAGAGTACAGGTTGAATAGAAATTGGCCTGTAATTACTGCAGTTGTAGTCTCGAGACTACATATATATACATATGTATATGTGTATATATATATATACTATATACACATATACATATATATATATATATATATATATATATATATATATATATATATAAAGTTTTCTATCTGAAATGCACGTTTAGACTTGTCATGCCATTTATAATTGTAAAAGAACTTTAATAAACGTTTTTTGTTTAAAATATTTCAAAATATATTTTAGTGCATTTCCGATTTAGTAAATCATAAAGCTGTTACTTATAAACTTCAGAATCATATAGTGAGTGGGTATGTTTTAGGATTACAACCAGATTTCCTTGCAGATAGGCAGCAGTGAGTTACTGTTGAACGGGAGCTTTAGTGAGCCAAAACCTATTTTGTCTGGAGTTCCACAGGCCAGTGTACTTGGTCCACTATTATTTTAATGTATACAAGTGACATGGTTGTTTGCCTGGAAAACAACATTGTTTAGCATGCAGATGATGCAACATTTTGGGTGTAGTAAAGTCTCCCCTTATGAGAAATGAAGCTGACCTCAGCCTCAATCGGGACATGGACCGAATCAGGGAATTGTTTAGTTGTTAGGGGTATGAGGTTGAAAAAAATGAAAACATTGTTGATTAGCAGATATTGTACAGATTTTCCACCCCATCCCCCCGTTTTAGGTGGGTGGAACTTTGATGAATGGGCCTGAAGCTTTAGCTATTCTAGGTGTAGCTTTTGACTCACATCTTACTTTTGAGAAACATTTAAACCTGAGTGTCAGGAAATACCCCAAGAAAGTTAGGTATTGTTCATAATGCCTCATATGTATTACCGATAAATTAAGACAACCTGTTTCGGGTAATTTTTGCTTCCTTTACTAGAGTACTGCTCTCTGATGTCGATGTCTGTTTCTGCCAGAGATTTATCTCCTTTAGATAAAGTGGTTCGTGGTGGTAGGTTTCTATTTCCTAATATTAGCGGTTATGATCTCTCACATTCACAATTGATCCCTAATCTCCTTTTCCTGCCGAGAGTAACCAGATTCGCTGAAAAACAGCGTCAATATGGGGAAATGTGCCTCGCTGTCGAATTTCTCGGGTCCAGAGGTCATTTATTCCTCACACTGTTGGACTGTGGAACAGCATCCTTGCAGAATCGTGCAACTGAGACTTCAGAAGTTCAAACGAAGATGCAACACATCACCACCCTTATGCTATTCTCCTTGTATATTAATAGATCTTTATCTATTTTCTAATTTATGTTTATTAAGTGAGATCTCTTCTTTCTGTATTTTACTACACTATCTCTTAAAGCACGAAATAAACGGTCATTCATTTATGCGCAAACAAACGAGTGTTCAATCTTTAGCTTAACGCCCACGCGGGAAGTCAGGTTTGCGCATTCAGCAGTTACCGTACTCAACTCAACGAGACGACATGAATAAGAGCACTGCTTGTATTGCGATTGTTCTTACCTTGAAAGCAACGATTCCAAGAAAGCCAGTTGGGAATAAAGGACTGATATGTAAAACGTTCTAGATTTACTTATGGTAATCTCTTAAAAGGCCCTCCCGAAAGGGTTATGAGAGCCTTTTACACATGGATCATTCTACATTCGCCGATTTTCTAGAAAATGTTATGCCGCTGATCAAGAAAGAAGATACAAATATGAGGGGTGCAACATCGGCAAATGATAGACTTTCAAGAGCCCTTCGATTTCTAGCAACTGGCCAGTCATTTCAATATCTCCACGGAGCCTTGGATGCATAAATATGGAAGCATGTACTGCTATCATATCTGTGTTGAAAGATTATATTTGGGTAGTTATATCCGAATATCCATAACTGCAATGGAAAGACTTTTATTTACATAAATAATGGAACAGGACTCGCTGAAACCAAATTCATATTAGTATACAATTGAATTAATACAAATTCATCAAATACGTATTACTTAATTACATGCACATTGAGGATAGCAATATGAAAATAAAGAATACTCAAATTAATGTAAATATATCAAATATGGATAATTTTTCCACGTGCAATAAAAAATAGATATATTTCGTTTAACCTTTCACTTCCCAGGTATTGAAATCATTGAGCCAAACCAATGAAATTTTGTGAAAATATTCTATAGCCAAAAGTTTTCGTCTGTAGAAAAAAAAACTGTGTATATTACTTGAAAGAGTTCAGAGTTATTGCACTGTTCCCATGTGGGAACGGTGGGACTATGTGTGCTTTAATGTAATTCCCAATTTTCAAAATTCTTACATAACCGTTATAGTAAACGTTTTTCTCTTTCTACTTGGCAAAATTTGAAGAACCAAAATAAAAAGTCATGTATTTGTTACAATGTTGCAAGTGTAGCCCTTCACAAACAAAATATTTTGACAGTGTGGTAAGTTAATGCACACACTGTACCTTTATCAAAATTTAATCGGACAGTGGATTAGTATCTTGCATTTTTCTTGCAAACAACGCATCCTCTTTGCTTGCAACTCTGCTTTATATGGCCACCACCATCATAGTGAATGTCCGTTTATCATAGTACTAGACAGAGGGCTTATATATATCATTTGATCGAGTTCCGGACTTGTCACTGTTAACCTTCTTTAATGCCCTTCTGCAATTTGAGCGGAAAGAGTTTCTTTTCCGAAAACCACAAGTCTGGTTTGGTAAATCACGATAAATGTCCAAAAACTCGGACCATAATTTCTCATCATCAGCTCTGCTCCCCATGACGACTCGGGCTCAAATGAGGTGATAATAATAATAATGACAATAATAATTCCTGAAATGTAGTCAGTAGTAAATAATTCATGAAATTAACGTCGTTCTAAGTATTCGACAAAAGCTGTACACCTTTCCACACGAAAAACACAGAGAAAAACAATTATTTCCTTATAGGATCTCCAACAAAACCACTTTCCAAGCTATCATCTAAACAGACTAAATCTGATAACTCTGAATACCAAGTTCACATCTATTACAGACTCGAACTAAAACAAAAGCTGCAGTCACTGGTGAAGGTGGATGCTCATCCTGGCTTTACTCAAGGATGAGCTTGATTCGAGGAATGGTAGCTATACTGACGATAGCGTTCAATAGCTTCAAAGATCTTCATCGAATCTCTTTAGTTCACAAAGTTTATATTTTTCATGAAATTTCATTTAATGCACATCATAGTTAT
>NC_061091.1:37403967-37411467 GCF_015104395.2 Macrobrachium nipponense
AAGACGAAGCTTTGGAACTGATATCTGGTTTTAAACTAGGAGATAAATATTTGCAGGGAGTAAA
Source organism: Macrobrachium nipponense (assembly GCF_015104395.2). Classification (NCBI taxonomy): domain Eukaryota; kingdom Metazoa; phylum Arthropoda; class Malacostraca; order Decapoda; family Palaemonidae; genus Macrobrachium; species Macrobrachium nipponense. The sequence goes on from NC_061091.1 coordinate 37,404,032, forward strand.
CTTGTTAAAAGAAACCTATAGCAGGAAGTACGAAATAAAGTTGTGTTTAGCCAAAAAAAAAATCGTCCAGACTGAGACTCCAAACGCAGATGCTAAGTCACTACAAAGATTCAGAGCGCAATTTGAATGCTGCATAAGATCATTGGAGAGTGGGTCATTGGAATTGAATGAGTTGTATATCATGTTGCTCTACACCAAGAATGAAATAGTGAAATAATAAAATGTAGGTGTGGGGAGGATTGGTTAAAATTTAACACCTTCAAAATATCTCTTGAAGAGGAAATACATAATTTGAGTTCTTTTCTACAGACTGAAACAGTAAAAGCTAAACACTCAACTATGGTATCTACTTTCACAGTAGAACAAGGGCAGTCTGTGAAAGCAAAAAAAAAAAAAACTATCAGTGGAGTCTAAAATTACGAACAAAGCCAAGTTAAACCAGGTTAAAGTATGCACACTTTGCAGAGACAATCATTTATGGACTCATTGTAAAACCCATACAACCAGTGAGGGAAAGTTAGAAAAGCTTAGAACTCGGACCTGTGTTTCGTCTGAGCATCAAATAAACATTTTAGTTCCAACTGTAACAAACAAAGCTGTAACAACAGTTGCACTGTTAGACATCATAAGGTTATATGCAATCGAAACCAACCAAAGACTAAGGAGTATGGGGTACAAGTTAGAACACTCTTTGACAAGTATTGGATAGGGAAATAAGAAGGCTAAGCAGTCGATCTTACCTACAGCCACAATAACCTTGAAGTGTAAAAGAGGTGGCATTATGTGAAAAGGAGGGTTGTTGGATACCTGTGCTGAGAGATCATTTATAAAGAGATTGGCTCTTGATGGACTCCATTATAAAAGTAAGGGAGTTGCGAACATAGCATTGAGAGGGTATTTGACTTTAAAACCAGTCAAAGCATATGAAATGGTTAACATGTTGTACCTCGCTGGGGTAGATTGATTCGGGGTAGATTGATCATATGGATTGTATAGTGGGGGATGAGCTACCAGAATATACAAAGAAATTTGGCGTTCAGATGAATTGTGCAAAACGAAAATCAGCTTGGCTGATAAAGATTTCCATCTACCCATAGAAAAACAATCCCCTACAGAGTTGTTTACATGGGTGACAATGTGTGCAACATATTACATCCAGGTTTCAGAAAATTTGAGAATACATTATCGTTACCAACCATGTTTGGTTACTTGTAACCAGAACCTGTAATTCTCCTCCCACCAAGGAGATTTGCGTTTCTATTTTAAAACTGGCAGTGGAAACAGATGATAAAACTATGAATGAAGGGCTCCTCATTTAAAGGAACCAAAGGAAGATCTTGAAACTGTGGAGTCTTGATCACTTGGGCATTGACTGTAGTGAGATAAAGGAACTTTGAGAGTTGACAAACAGTATGAGGTGGCATAGCCTTGGAAAGGCAATAGAAATTGATTAACCTCCAACTTTGGATTGGCTTTGAATAGACTGAAGCAACAGTGAGTCAAGTTTTGGAAGGACACTCAGTATTAGGACACTATCAGAAAATCCTGAATGATCAGGAAGATGGGGGGTTCATAGGGAGGGTGGAATATTTCAAAACCTATGAACACTCTCCAAGTGAAAGGTTATTTTGTCTTCCAAATATGTTTTATGTGAAGTTCCTACTTTAAAATACTAATTAACAAAATCTGTTTTCCAGCAGAGGTATTTTGTCTTTTAAATGAATGCCTTTCATGTAAATTTTCTACAGTACTTTAGAATATTGATTACTAGAAATTAATTGCATTTTTAAAAGCATTTTATTTTTTTCTATTTTAAATACAGGTTATTTTGCTTAATACTATGTGGCCCTATAAAATTGTGAATTTTTTAGTGTGGCCTTTGCACTGAAAATTTTGCTCACCCCTGGGCTATATGATCTCTTCTGATTTGAAATGCTCTTTGCATTACTAGGCGAGTAGTAATAAAATCTGATGTCACTGAATTAACTGTCCTATTTTATGGAATTAAGAGTAAATCCAAAATAACTAAGGAATATTTGAAACCTTGGGTAAAGTTTAGACAATAAAGTTCAGACAGTTATGTAGGTGAGTGTCGACAAAGACGTTGTACATCAAGTTCCCGGAAGCACCACTCAGTGTCCTTATTTTGATGTGAATGAAGAGTTATCAAATGCGAAAGGAAAGATGTGAAGGATAAAAGAAACTATCTGACTGTTAAGTGTATGCATAGGAAAATGGCTAACTCACTTATACATGTTCCAGACTTGCAATTTGGAAAATCTTATCAAAAGCTGTTAAAACAAAAATTTTCCAGTCAAAATTACCAGATTCATGAATAATTTGCTAATCCTGATGCCCTTTTTTCTTTGCTTATTTCAATCGAGTACCTTGTAGGATCCCATGCGGACCTGCTGACCTCCATCTTACATGGCCGGCTAATCACTTTACAACAAACATCTCTGCATGTTAAACACGCGTATACATGAAACAGTATACATCACGCATCTTTTGTATATATATTTTCATTCATATTTTTGTCATGTTAAATGTATCATTAATACTACACACATATGTACCATAGCTTCAGTCATATCTTTTACATCAATTTATATGCATCTTTCCATCCCTCAATAGACACAAGTGATTGTATTGTGACCTGTTTTGTTTGCTTCTAAATCATGCCTTCACTAAATTGGTGACCATTGAGATGACCAGCCCAGCTAATCCCAATGATGCCAGCTTCTCTAGTGACACCATCAGCACTGCCTCCATATGTCTACCTCCATTCACACCCCACAACCCAGAAGCTTACAAACTGAAGAAAATTACCTCCTCAGCATGCAAAGCAGAAGCTGTCCTCGAATTCCTGCCAGACAACGTTTTCAAGCAAGTAGCACGATGACTCACAGAACTTCAAATCCCTCTCATGCTTCGATAGAATAAAATTTGCCTTTACCTTTGCCTTTGTCTTGTCACCTATGTATTGCTAAAGCACCAGTTGATGTCATCCTTCAACATGCAACCCACTCTAATAACCAAGAAATTCCTGAACAACATGGGGACATCCATAGGATACGAGCAGCCATCGTATGTCTACAGCAGTTGTGGCGGCACTTAATTCTACCAGCCACAGACGGCCAACCTTAATCAACCCTAGACTTTGTGAGAGAGGTTCTCCTCACAAACCTGCCATGCCAGTCATTGGTGGCCATCCCCAATTCATCTATCATGCCCATTGAAAAATTAATAGAATTGACTGACAGTATATATAGCCCACAAGACAGCAAAGCCCACCCAACCACCAACAGCAGCAGTAGCATGACAGTCCCGGCAGTCAACCAACTCGGAATCCAACAGCAATCCAACAGGAGCAGCCACCCTTATCCTTGAACAATTAATCAAAGGGAAGACCAGACAGAAGAAAGATGAACCACCCAAGGGAATATGCTACTTCCACTGGAGATTTGGAAAGAAGGCCATAAATGTGACAGGCTGCCTGTTTCAAATTAACATGCAACCAACTAAGCATCAGCGATGAGCAGACTGGTTGCCTCATAAGAGAAGCTGTGCCTGCTTACCACTGTCTTTCCTCCAGATAAGAATGCAAGAGCTCCACTTGTTTATCCGTCAGGGATGAAAGGTCAAGCACAGAATTCCTCATTGGCATTGAAGTATGCAAATCATTTGTGCTAGACAGCCCGCACGTATGATTCAACCCCACCCCATCCACCAACCTCCACATATCCACTGCCAGCAAACCACCACTCAAGATGTCTGGGAAGTGGGACATGAGTGTATCATTCAATGGGTAAGGCTACAATTGGACCTTCATCATGGCAGATATGACAAGAGCACTTTTAGGCACAGAGTTCCTAAAGGCACACACTAGTGGACATAGCATTGAAATAACTCTTGTTTCATTTCATCAACAGATGCACAAAGTCCCAAACAATCCACCACCACGCCATCACCACAACGGCAGAGACAACAAACACTCCCCATCACAACAGCTACCGCACTGCCAGAAATACACCAACTTGTACGAGACGACCAATAATTTTTCAAAGAAGACCTTTAGTAAGATTTCACCAAGCCAGCACAATACATCATCCAGCACCATTTAGAAATGGTGGGCTCCCCAGTCCACTCACGCTTCAGACTGTTAGCCCTAGAGAAACTCGCCTACATCGAACAAGTGTTCAAGGAAATGAGGAATACGGGAATATTTCAAAAAACCAAGCCCATGGGCATCTCCCCTTCACATGGTACCAAAACCCAACAGAACATTGACCCCATGTAAAGACTACTGGCGACTAAATATCAAAATGAAGCCAGACAGGTACTGTTTCCGAACATAGCAGACATAACCAACCAGATGAATAGAGCAAAGATCTTCACCAAAATAAACCTGCTGAAGGAGTACTTCCAAGCAGTGGCATCGCTATGGAAGGGTGTCTGGGCCACCCTGGTCAGATGCTTGGTCTCCATTTGAAATTCCCTTTCTAGCTAAACTTTAACCATCTGGTGGTCAAAAGCAGATATTCTTGCCCTAGGAATTATGCTTTTTTTTTTAGACACAATTAACAAATGTGCTGTTGATGATTATTTTGATCAGGTTTGATCCATTCTAATAGTATTAAGATACTTTATTTGATCCATTCACATGCCATTGGAATGTTTTAGCTGAGAAAGTATTTGAAATATTTTTAGTTTATTTATAGATGTGGTATGTATATAATGAAATTATTTTGTTTCTTCACAACCTATATAGATCTGAGAAATTAATGGATATAGTTATGGGTTTTTAACACAAATTACATGTTTGTTCATGATATTTTGATCCAACATAATGTTATCAACTTATGCATAAAATGACTGGAACTATACTAGTTACAATTCTCAATAAGCGTATTGCAATTTGCTACTGCTGCTTATAGTTAATTTCCTGGGAGAGGAGATGAAGAAGAGGGAATGGGATAGGTTGAAATTTTGAAGAAGAGATTTTTGAGGGCCGTAAGTCTTTTGCATTATTGATGATGTGCACCAATTATCTTGGCCTCACCTATGCGCTGGCTGCCGCCCCCACACTGATGGAATGCCAGCTACTCTACTGCTTCCAAGTTCCAGCAGCAAAGGAAGATACAGAAAAGACTGAGATCATCACCCCCTTCGGCACCTTCATTCAACCACAGCTGTTTTGGCCTTCTGAATGCAGGGGCAACCTTCCACAGACTTATGGACAAACTGCTAGGCAACCTTAACTTCTGCATGATCTACGTCGACAACATCCTCATATTTAACCCAATCTCAAGTCGCTTCTTAAGGACATAAAAAGGGTACTACAAATACTTAAAAAAACTGACTTGCAATAAGGGAAGACCAATGTGAATGGGCAAATAAAACAGTGGAATTCCTATGACGTCAAGTAAGCCCAAACGACATTAAACCCTTACCAGAGGGAGTAAAAACAATCACCAACTTCCCAAACCCAACACAAAAATAAAGAAGTACAAGAGTTTTCAGGACTAATTAATTATTATAACAGATTTATTCCAAATGTTGTTAAAATCATGATTCCAATTAAGATCAAGAAAACGCATTTCATACAGGAAAAAAAGCAATAACCTCTGTAACCACAATAATCTTTCCTTTACCACATTGGTCCCTCACTTTGACAACTGATGTGAGTAACAGCGATGGGTGCCATACAACAGATGATGGCCATTGTCTATGGAAGTTCTTCAGTAAGAAGGAAATGTCAGTAGAACAAAAGTACTCAACCTTCAAGAGGAAGCTCCTAGCAGTCCAGAAAGCCATCTGTCGCTTTCACCACATGCTTGAGGGACAACAGTTCATTATACAAACAGACATCAACCCTTGGTGCACGCCCTCACAAAGATAGCAGACACATGGTCAGCACAACAACATTGTCACCTATCAGCAATAACTGAACACTCCTACACCAGCAAGCATCCAGTTCGGAATAGCCTCTCCTAAAATAGCAGAGGCTCAAAGAGACGACATGGACCTACAGCAACTGCTGTGGGACAACCCCACCGTTAAATGGAGCAAAATGTCAAGCAACAATGGAGAGACGACCAACGCCTGCAAAACAAGTACTGTATACCCTCACTCCTACCTGCCAGAAAACCTCAGAAGAAAGGCTTTCACCCTTGCCCACAACCTCTCCCACCCATCAGTCAAATTAACCACCTAAATTTAAGCAGAGCTTTACATCTGGTGGGGAATGAAAAAGGACATAAAAACAGGACAAGAAAATGCATTCTGTATCAGACGTAAAAAATCACAAGGCATGTAGAGAGCAGAATAGGAGAGTTCCACACAACACACCGCTGATTCACCCACATCCACGTCGACACAGTGGGACCTCTACCCCCCTCTGAGGGGCATAGTATCTGTTCACCAGCCTCGACAGAGATATCAGGTGGCCTGAAGCAATACCGATACAACAAAAGACAGTGGAGAGTTGTGTGAAAGCTCTCATCAGATGGGTCAGCAGACAGAGTCCCGTAGATCATTGCAAGTAACGGGGGGCCAACTTCACGTCCTCATTATGGAACACCCTTGCAGATAGTTTGGGGGACAAAGATAATACACAAGATGGCCTACAACCCAGAAGCTAATAGCATCATTAAAAGGATACACCAGTCATTGAAAGTATCACTCACTGCCAGATGTCAAGGCAGGAGTTTGAGAAAGGAATTACCTTGGGACTTACCGGGCCTGAGAATGTCACCACAGTAGAAGCTCTGTACAGCCAAGCACTAACATTGCCGACAGATGTCTTTCAAAATCAAATGCGCCCAACATCCCTGTCTGACACCTATAAAGCGTTAGAACAAATAATGCCAGCTAAGACAACTAACCTTATGGCCAGGAAAGTCTACATCCCCAACAAACTGCAGAATGGATGGATGACAGAACTACATGAGTCTCCATCGACTGCCTAAAGCCAGTTTACCTCCCATACCTACTACCATAGGCGGGGGGAGTCCTGTAGGGTCCCATGCAGACCCATACTCCTCCATCTTATCTGGCCGGTAAATCTCCTCACAACAAACATCTCTGTGCACCAAAAACCCATATACAAGAAACACAGAAAAATAGAATAGAGAAAATCAGCAAAATGTCGTTGCCATATGTGTTTCAGCGTAAAGCAAGAATTAACTGCAAGAAAATCTGAGCCCAAAACACATTAAAATCAGTGACAATACAAATCTTCTTAACTAAACTACCCCTGAAAATAGGCCAAGGCAAAAAATATTTAGCAGGAATATTCATCAGCCTCCAAGGCACATATCTTACTATTTAATTTCATCAAAATAGAAAAAATATACAAAATAGTAATTAACCCTTAAATCATCTGTGACCTTGAAAAATGGGTCGAAAACATTTTGGGTATTTATTACCAAGAT
>NC_061091.1:37413967-37423967 GCF_015104395.2 Macrobrachium nipponense
CCAACTGGGAACCAGTCACTTTGCTGTCCATCCAGCTGTACACAGCTGCACACACCTTGATACCAGTTCTTTAGTATCCTTATCACTTTCAGTGGTATACCATAGTGTTCTGCCACTCTCCACATTCCATCTCTCCATACTGAGTCATACGCTTTCTCCAAGTCTATAAAGGCACAGAATATTGGCTTTGCATACTCCCATCTCTTCTCAATTATCTGTCTTAAAGTGAAAATTTGATCCAATGTTGACCTTCCACTTCTAAAACCACACTGCTGTTCTCTAAGTTTCTCTTCTACTATAGGTCTTACTCTGTTAAGTATTACTCTCATGAATATCTTCCCTGGGACTGACAGTAAACTTATGCCCCGATAGTTGCCACACTCCCTTTTGCTTCCCTTATTTTCATATATTGGTATCATAATTGCCTTTTTCCAATCACTTGGTACCACCTCTGTTTTCCAAACTATGCTAAAAACAACTCTTAATACCTCTATCATCCTTCGTCCTCCTGCTTTTAGCATCTCTGCAGTTATCCGGCACACACCAGCAGTTTTTCCATTTTTTACAGATTTTAAGGCATCTTTCACCTCGTTGAGGCTTAGTATACCATCATAGTTCACTGTGTGCGCTTCAGCACAATCCTTTAAGATACCACAAATGTTTTCACACACATTAAGGTCAGGAGAGCTACCTGGAAATTCACCTGATGAGAAGAAATCGATAACACTGTTTCAAAGCAACTCCTGTCAGTGATGAGCCTTGAAACATGGTGCCTTATCATGCAAAAATGTGACTTCTTCAACAGATAACACTTTTTCAAGATCTTTGAGGAAAGGAAATACTCCACCAGAAAGCACAGTTTCTCTGAAGTATTCACCATTCCATGACTGTCCCTTTTCTTTGATGATCCACATTAATCGTTTGGCTGTGAAACAGAGAAAAATTCCCAAACATTCAGGAAATTTCACAACTTGGTGATAGTGCATGTCATCGCTAATATCATCCAACTTTGCAGCCTAAATTATGTCATCTTTATGATTTGGCTTCCTGACTGTGTAAATGAATTCATCTGATGTAGCAACGTGGAGAAAGTCAGCTTCATCCCAATCTTTAAGAAATGAGCCACAAAACCATGCACAGTCTTCTCTCTGCTGCTAAGTGATGTTGGCCTTGCTGATAACATGAAAGGGCTTGACACCAGATTTTTTCAACTCATGATATACCGCACTATAACTTCTCTTCTTTCCTCATTTTATTTTTAGTTCAAGTGCCAATTTCCGTAAAGTCTTTCTTGGTCTATCCACTGCCCCAGCTATGATGTCTTTTGACTCCTGAGAAAGGACTTCAGCCCTTCCAAGATTCTCGCTTTTTTCATGATGACAGTCATATGGATTTTTGTTCCAGATTCTTTTAACAAAGGATTCATCTCTTTTAATGTATTTAGCTGTCCAGGAACGTGAAATGAAGGATGCACCAGCTCCCTGGCCTCTCTGAAGGTTATAGCCCGGATTCAGTCAATCAATCTGATTTCCTCCGAGTCGTTAACCATGGCTGTATCTAACTACGTCACCTAGTCTGAAAATACAAGAAATGTAAAATGAAAATAGCTTAATAGAAACTTAAGATAATGTACTTGGAGACAATATCTAGATTGTGTGTATTGCATTGTCTCTACATTGTATATTCTATGTATATAGCTGAAATAAAGGATATTATTATCATTATTATTAACCAAACAAAAACTTCATTCAGATTTCTTCTGCATATGGAAAAAGAAACCTACAAGATTACTGAGTATAAATTGTTTACTTGTAAATAATTTATGCTCAGTAGTCTTTTAGGTTTCTTTTTCCCTTATTATCATTATTATTGTTATCATCATCAAAGAAGCTTGAAGCATATCTTCAAGACTTACAATGATACGGGCCATGTATCAAACCCGATTATACTTGTACTTTTCAACAGCTTTTATTTACAATGAGACATTTACAAGCGAAAAATTCTATGACTTATTGTATTGCATGTCCTTCCCGATGATCTTCAGTCTAACCCCGTAATAAGTTATTGTAAGTTTCGAAGTATATCGTAACGGGTCCAGGATATAGCTTTAGGTATCAAACCTGTGACTGGGAAGCCTATAAATTTTAAACATTCTGCAATAATGTGATCCCAATAGCATTCATCACTAATAAATACACACATTTTTGGTTGTTTGGTTATTTGTTTAAGCTTTTCAAATGTTATGTTGCCTCTCAACAAATTATATTATGTCTCTTAGAATTAGAATAATTATCAAGTGTTAGGAAATCAGTCAGAAGCCTTCTTGATTGCCACTAGCTGCTTTAACTTAGCTAAAAATATATCTTCTCCCTTTGCGGTTCTCCTCTGTTATCAAGAAAATGAAATGAGGATAATTTCCCCAGAGATCCAGACATTAAACCCGCTTTCCATCATCACTAAGTTCCTGAAGAAGAAGAATAACAGCAACAACAACAGACAACAACTACAACAAGGAAAGCAAAACGTAATTAAGCTTAACAAAATATTGTTCATCTAAGATGGCACTAGACGTTCTCTCAACCTACTATTAGCATAATTAATCCATAAGTTTAGTCTTTCAATTTACCTGAAAGAATAAACCTCAATCATACTCATACTGACAAGAGGCTAAGATTTCTGCTTTACCCTTCAGCCGCAATTCATGATAATAAATGCAATATCAACATGAAATTAAATACAGAGAGTGCAAGAGAGAAACAGAACAAAATGCAAGTTCATCTTTCTGCGTTCATAAGCAATGAACACGAAAATGTGTGCAAAATTTGCAATTGTATATGCAGTGTTGCATTGTATGATATGTGGCGGATGTTTACCAGAGAAAACTAATTAAAAGGATAAATAATCGCTAGTATTATCATGATCAATATCTCTGACTTGACTTAACTCACGTAATGACTGAAAGCAAGAAGCTAATCAAGCAGACTCGTAGTAAGGTCTTTTTTATTAGCATAGCGCATTCACTTAAACTGTTATTCGGAGAAAGACAAAGATCACTGCTTTTGCTTCATGCATTCTAAGTCATGCAATGCAGCTATCTGAATGCAACTGAAATAGAACTAACTTCATTACTAGGAGACGGCAAAACATAAAAAGAAAATGAAAGATAAGATTTCGTTGACATAGTTATTTACATAATTACTAGTCATGAGGAAATCTTAGCATTAGGAGTATGCGAAATTAGAGACTATTTCATCAGAAACTATTTCATTAGACAAAGTCACGCATCAGACTTGAATCAGAGGCCTTTGTAATTAAGGAACGAAATAGCCAGAACTTCAAAGAAATTCATGAGTTCATTATGTCCATTATCTTCAAGACATTTCGTATGGTATATTCACATAACGGAATGCCTTTGTAGATGATATACATGTTTATCCTTAGTCTTTGGCATGTTACTTCGAAATCTAATTTAAAGTTCATCACTAATGTCCCACCCTGGCTGCTAATGTAGTGTTCGATGGTTACCTCTCCTTAGTGAAGTGTATTGTTTTATTATGTCCATTGCTTTACTTCCCCCGGGAGATAACCAGAGCTCATATTGATGAAATAGATATAATGTACAAGCCTCAAGCATGTGTTGTCTGGAAATAAATCTTAAGTAGAGTTTCCTGTTTTAAACGTGACGTGTCTTCACTATCAGAAACCATTATTTATTGGAATAGGTTTCGTATTAAAGGCTTTAGCGATTCACATTAACAGTGTATATACTATAATCTATATGTAACATGTGTGACATTGCATAACGTATTCTCGCTTCTTATGTATATAACATTGTATATTGATAAGCGGCTTAGTACTGCTAAACATTGGTTTGAATGTGTTCGGTTGCCACTTATCAGTATGCAAAGTTATAGACATGGGAAGCGAAAATAAGTTATGCAGTGACAAACACATGTCACATATAGACTATACCAGCGGTTCTCAACTTTTTTTTTTATACCCATGGACCCCTTTTCCTCTTAATTTTCCTGTTTTGTTGGGGTGGGAGTGGACCCCCATAGCCATTCCATGGAAAAAAAAGATTATTCTATTTTTCACTAAAAAGAAATAAAAGAGCTGGGCTTTTTCCCAAATTAGTGTGTGCTTTTTAGCAGCCATTTATTTTCATTATATTATGCTTCCCATCTTTGAACTTTACCTGCAACATTTCATCACTGTAATTCCATGAGGTCTCCTGTGAAGATTATGTCTACATCGACAGCATTAACTTCAAAAGAAATTGCCACCCAAGTTGCTATATCCATCATGAGTAGATCACTAAACGGAGCTTGTATCTTTTCATGCAAATTTCCAAAATATTCGCCATCATCGTACAGGTCGCTGTTAATCGAGACCAAACAAGGAAACTGTTCAATTGCACGACGTCTGATACTAATTTGTACAGCTCCAGTTTTCTCAGAAAAGGTGGAATAACACCTTTACTGGAAATGAGATCAGAATTGTTTCTTGGAGCTGTTTATTAAATAAATTATTTTTTTCAAATATATCTGATTAGTACAATATATCACACTGAGCTGCAAGCAGTTATTCTCCAAGCTGGGTGTTCGCCAGAAATAAGACAATAGAGTCCCAAAGTGTAATAAAACGATGAAGACAATTCCTCTTTGATGACCACCTCACCTCAATGTGTATTACAAAACTTTTAAACTCTTCTCCATTTCTCTGCAGAATTCACGAAAGAGGCGATCTCGAAGAGAATCTTTTTAATATGGTTAACCAGTTTTATCACACCACTAGATGCATCATGCAGATGTCTGCACAATTGCTATGCAACTGAGTGTTGACGGCGTATCACAGTGTATGCAAAATACTTCGGGGACAGCCTTTTTCAAAAGTGTAATAAAACCTTTGTATTTGCCAGTTATTCATAACTAGAGTTAGGACGTAGAATCTGAAGGACAATTTTTATGTAAATCCAACTATAAACTTTATGAAACATGAAAAATGCGTTCCAGGCAAAGCCAAGCATATTCTGTTCACCCATAGGTTTATGAATCCCAAGAGAGATTAGTGGGGCAATTAGGGCTACAGTATATGCACCTTTTTGGTTCTGAGCCCCTTCAACCCTCAAGGTATTATAATAAGTTATAATCTCTCTTTGACCTTTGTCTGAGAGAGAGAGAGAGAGAGAGAGAGAGAGAGAGAGAGAGAGAGAGAGATTCATCATGAAAGCAAACATCTAAAGCTGGGGTCACACATTCACGTATCACTACGGCGTATGCCCACATATGTGGATCGTTGGCATCTTAGCGGTGAAATGACCTTGAACAGCTGGTAAACAGGACAGCACCTTACATTGCGCCGCAAATGTACGCACAACGCAAGTATGGTGTGACGCCGGAGTGTAACGTTTTACGTTGTTGACTTACGTCAACTTCACATTGGTACCACGCCCAACGTTATGGGGCCGTAGGGTACAAAAGGGCCGGCCTGTAAACAGAGCTTGCAGTTCCCCTTGTCAACTTCGTGTAGCAAGAAGTATTCGCCCGTTCTGAATCATCAAGGACAAAGCAAAACAGCAGCCTTAGAAACTTAGATAACAACTGTTGAAATGAGATTCATTCGCAGCCACAAAACTAATACAATAAAAATGCATTACATGAGCCCCAGACTAACCCTAGAGCATTTAATGTGCACCAAAACACACATCAATTTCACTTTAAATAAAATATGAAGCTATTTCAACTCAAAAACTACACAATGAAAAGGAAATAAATTGAAAAATAGAAAATAACAGAAAAACAGAGAAAGACTTCACTGAGTACCAGATATAAAATAACCAGTATTATAAACATACTTAGAAAATACTTAACATATAAAATATAAACATATACTTAAAAAGACACTTAGCATTTGAAATATAAATATATACATTATATTCACTATAAGTTCTCGGTGAAGCTCGAGGATAAGAGAGAGAGAGAGAGAGAGAGAGAGAGAGAGAGAGAGAGAGAGAGAGAGAGAGAGAGAGAGAGAGAGCACCAAGTACTAGGGTACCTTATTTTCTCAGATGTAGTTATGTAGTTTGGGTTGAACAATTTTGCGTTTGTCTTCTGTGTATATTTTGGTCATGTATTATTTTGTCGTGAGTTTGTTTTTTTCATTTCATATTTCTAGACTCAGATGTTTGTTTGCTACTTTGAAAGTGATAATAAATAATTTCGTTATTTAAAATGATTTATTGTATTGAGATAGTTTTGTATGTTTTATAGGGCACTGCTGACCTGAAGGCGCTGACCTAACCTTTTTTATACGGCGCTACAGTGTTGCTACGTCGGACAGGGTTGTAAACGTACGAGTCGGTTACCGCGCAATGAAGAGGCCCATGTGCTTCGTGGCGAGAAGAAAACCGCGGCGGCGAACAATCATGCCTATGAGCCCAGCGCCTACCCCGTTGCAGTCACCGTGGGTCCCACATGCAACAATTGGAGCTACGTCAGGTGACATTTGGCGTGACCACCCACGACTTGTTTTGAACATTTCAAACCAGGAGTGGTCTACGGCGCTCCCCTGGGTGGTGCACAGCGCCCGGCCGACCCGTCAACGTACATCCACGATTTTACTTATATTTTACGGAACTTTTACGGTTTACCGCCGTAAGCTGTTACCAACTACCAATTTCCGCTCATGCGTGGGCGTGCGTGCGTTGATACATGAATGTGTGACCTTAGCATAAAGTCTCTGCCTGCTAACTGACAAGAAATGGGTGATTTTCACTTCCATTTCTTCTTGCCACTAACCGATGCATGAGTAATCAGGTCGAAAGCAAATCTGGAGGAAATAAAGTGAATGTGTGATGCAGGCAGGTCAAAAGGAAACAAAAAGAAATCCTAATTATTAAAAAAAGATCATTTAAACAGATCTGAGGGAGGGCCTTGGTGGTAACTTTAAATTTACGGCTCTGTAAAATGTTTTTTTCCTTCTATTCAATTGCCATAAAAATTCAAAGCCACATGAATATTTCTACTTGTAGTATTTTAATATGACGTAGATTACTGTAGAAATTCCATTCTCAGTAAAGGCAACTGTTCTGAAGTAGAATTGCTCTATGGGCCATTAAAATATCATCGTGGACCCCAATTCGTTATGTGTGTGTGTGTGTGTGTGTGTGTGTGTGTGTGTGTGTTTGGATGCCCATGGGTCCATGTAACATTACTGGGACCCCGGTTGAGAACCACTAACTAAGTATCTACAAACAGGTCTTAACTAGTTATTTTCCGTAGAGCACAGCATCCTTTTTCAAAAGAAAAAAAAATGTAAATGTGATTGAGTGAAATTCGTATTTTCACTAAGATTTTGCGTAACTTTTTAACATTATTTTTTGTTTTTATACCTCACCGGTGACTGACTGTAGGTCTAAAAAAAAAAGAAAAAAAAAAGACTCAATGAAGTTATCAAACACATGGAAATATTAATATTAGTAGCTGATTGAGTCAGAAAGGTATGAAGCTGTGTTTTGTAAAACTAAAAACTATTTATTAGTCAATCTGGAAGCATACTCCCACTGAATAATTCCTTCTTCCTTAGGTATCGCTGTATTTGATTATTCTGAATACGTCGTGATAATTATTGGTGTTAACTCCGATTCCAAGATTTTATTTACAGAGCATTTGAAAAATATATCAAGAAGTGTTGCCATGAATGGTGGGGACATTGGACATTCTTCACATCTTTCGTTCTACCATAAGAATTCTGATCTCATGTTTGGATATTCCTAGCCATCGCTGGTTCTGTCTTTTAACCAAAATTGCACGGTAAGTTATCCATATCGACGTCTCTTGCGTCTGCACAGCCAGAACTAGTGATTGCTTATCGCTTGGCAAAGCATCAGCCTCCGTAGTCACCTGAGTCCTGAGATGCCATGCTGTTCCAGTCTCTGCACCAGAAATCTTTCATTCTACTTGTAAAATAGAGTGCATGGTCTAATCCTCAAATTAGTGGCTTTTTATATTACTTCTAGTGGTGTATTTTGCCTCTGGTTTAAATATTTTTGCTTGAAGGGTTTTTTTTCCTTGTGTTTTTATCCAGTTTTTCTTCCATCCCTTATGTTTTTTTTTCATATAAGGGGACCGTATTCAGCTGAGTTTTATTTTCTAAGCTGATTTTTTTTGGGAGGTGGGGGGTTGGGGGTGCTTGTTTCATATGATCGCTTGATCATTTTGCATAATAATAATGATCAGGAAAGAGATTCTTGTGAAGCAGTTTTATCAAAAATCGTCATTGTCGCCACATTGATTTTGTAAATGTTCAGCTCACACTTCCATTTTCTTCTTTTCATCCGGTGAAGGATATAGAATGTGGCAAAGGACATGTCAGTACAGTCTTCAAGAACTGCTTTTCAAAATCACAATGAGGCTTCGTATAGTGGCATCCGCATTCGATCACAGATAGCGATTGTCGTTTTGGAGCTTTTTCTTTGTCCCAGGATTCCGGGATAAAATTGGCACATTATATCTAGTATCCCTTTCAGGTTTTTTATGTGCTTAATATTACTAGATAATGAGTAGGTAGGTAATATGCATGCATAAATACGTATATATATATATATATATATATATATATATATATATATATATATATATATATATATATATATATATATATATATATATATATATATATATATATATGTATAATATATATATATATATATATATATATATATATATATATATATATATATATATATATATATATTAACATACATACACGAGATGTATGTTTAAGCCCTCATTCTTAAGAAATCTTACAGAAATATAAGTACAAACATTTTTACTCTTGTAAAGAGGAAAGTCACGACCACCCAAGACGGTGCACGGAAGCCACATCTGCCCGCTCCCTGGCAATTAAATATTGGACACGGCAGATTCTCCTACTTTATCTTCCACCCAACTACGCCTCTCCTACAGCTAAATGGATCCCCCATTATCATCCTTTCCCCCACCTATGTGCTGTGGTTCAAATTTCAATTCCAGGCAAAATCGTCAACAACCCAGAGAAAGCCGGCGCTCAGACCTGACAGACATAGGACAAGGGGAACTAAGACACGGCTGGAGAAGCGAGTCTTGTAGCCATTCTCAAAGCAGACGTAGTTCTGTTCACACTGGAGTGATTCCCGGTCACTCACACCCCCTATTACTGTCCGGCTCTACCTCATGACTCCGATTGTCAAAGAACAAGGTTCAGTTTGGTTTTGAAATTTTTTTCGACGCACAATCCTTTTTCCCTTCCTAAATTTCTGCCTGCTTTCATGATATATATGTATATATATATATATATATATATATATATATATATATATATATATATATATATATATATATATATATATATATAATTCCCCCATTGCATTTCCTTCAGAGAATAAGTGAAGTGGAAAATATTTGTGACTTGAAACCAGAAGTGTTCATTTATATTGCTATCTCGTAACAGTGTTAAGTTACTTATCCTCTCTGCCTTACGCAACTCCCAATTACATTAATCGCATTTAGATCGAGAACTGCAGTGCATCCTTAATTTGCAGAAATAGGAGAACGCAAGAAGTTGTGTGCTATATGTCACGTATTCCACGGTGCCAATGAGTAACCGTCTATTTCAAGTCCCAGGGTGAAAGATTGAAGAGCTGCTGTTAACTATTATTTTACGATTGGTGATAATTGAAACAAGTATTTTATTCCTTAAATTCCGGGTTCTTCTTAAAAGGGATTTACATTGTCTGGGGTTTTCATAGTGGCACAGTTAAATGTAACATTGTATTTTCCTTAAATCCATCAATTTTAATACTTTTTTCCACCTATTCTCTGTTGGTACATGTACCTGCGTGCAAACCATCTTGTTAGATGTCAGTTAATTTCCGAGTAAACGATAAAACTCACACAGCCATACACGTAACATTATATATATCTTGCAACTCCACAATGGTCCCATGAGTGAAGTATAT
>NC_061091.1:37428967-37448967 GCF_015104395.2 Macrobrachium nipponense
CGACATGGTAGAAAACGGAGAGAGTATAGCGGAGATTAGAAAGCAATTGATAAAGACCAAAACCACAAATGAAACAAAAACCAGTGCTAGACAAAGCACAAAGAAAGAAGCTTACAAGGATAAAAATAATGAATTCAAGAGAGCTGTTGGTTGAAGAGTGATAGCAGCCAGAAAACACGATTGTACCCCAAAAGGAATCAACACAATGAATAGGTTTGCTGTGCTCTCTGAAGCAGAAGAGAAAACTATCTTAATTGGGGACTCGTTAATAAAAGATCAGTGGTTAAATTTTGCAGCCAAAAGTTAATTCTTATCCATGTGAAGGAGCAAAGATAGCCGAGGCAGTGAAAAAAATCAAGGTAAATAATAGAAAAAAATGTAATCATAGTGCATAGAGGAGGAAATGACTCGTTTCTGAAAGGTGGAAGAACTGGCCAGACAGCTGGTTTTATAACCAACCTGACGAATGTTATAGAGAACATCCGTGAGAAAACTGATAACAGCATACTTATAGGACTTCCGCCAAGAACCAATATAAGCCTACTCCCTTAGCAAGGCAATGGGAATCAATGACAGACTGGAGCTAATATGCCAAGAAAAAGGTGTTAGTTTTGTAAACTTTTGGGACAGATTTATAAGGAATAGGAAAGTATATAAAATAGATGGAACTTACTTGAATTTCGATGGAGCAAAACTTATAGGAAATCTTCTCAACTTAAAACCTTGGTGAAGTAAACATTCAAGGGAAGAAGTTGGAAAGCACCCAGAATCTGGTTAGCAATAGCACGCTAGGAAACAGCGATAGTAAGGGAAACTAATAAAGCCACAGAGGACAAAAAAGAAGATAGACAAGTACCCCAGAGTGACGCAGTTTAATGCACAATCTATTCGGAATAAAGTAGATCTCTTCAAAGCATTGGTAGCAAGTTAAGAATTAGACATGATAGGCATCACAGAAACATGGATACAGGAGACAACAAATGACTTTGTAGGAGAATACCAGGTAGCTGGATATAAATTGTTCTAAAAGTTAGACTCAATAAAAAATGTGGAGGCATTGTGTTATATGTCAGGGACCACCTCAGTCCTATACAGTGTAAAATTACAACCATGCAAGAAGTGATTGGCACCAACATAAACAGTCTAGGGAAAAAGATAACTCTAATACTAATGTACAGACCTTCCCACCAACCACAAATGTCCGATGAGGAGCTGTATGCACTACTAGGACAAGAAATAAACAACAAACTTTCCATAATAATGGGAGATTTAAATTGCAGCAGTACAATGGAGCACAATGGCATCAAACGTGGAAGGAAAGAGACTTTTAGATTTTGTAAGATATGAATTCCTCCACCAATGGGTTGACAAACCTGCAAGAGGAAACAACATACTAGACATTGTACTATCAACAGAAGATAACCTAGTGTCTGACCTCTCAGTAGGTGCTAATCTATGCTAAAATGACCATAAAATTACTGTTTCAAATTAATGTTCAACATTAAAAAATAGAGAAGATATTAATGAGATTAGACTGCCATCAACAAGATCTAAAAAGGCTAAAGGAGCACGTTAAAAATCTAGAGTATGACAAGAACACAGGTATATATAAGTACTGAGAAGCCTTTCTAGAGTTAATACACAGAAAAACGCTCCAGATGTATACAATTAATTAATCGAAATACTAAAAAATGGCCACCCAACAGAGAAATTAAAAATAAAATAAGAGAAAGAGATAGCGTACACAAATCAATGGGCCCACACCAGAAGAAGCAAGCAGGCATAAAGAACTGTTGAATGGTGCACATTAGTAAGAAATACAAAGATTAAATGAGGATAAGAGAGTTGCATCAGTTTGCAAGGAAAACCCAAAAGAATTATTTTGCATGTTAATAGCAGGAAGCCAATTAAAATTAGCATAGGTCCCCTAAGGGACAATAGAGGAAACCTGATGAACTCAGACTTGGAAAAAGCAGAATTATTGATAAATATTTAACTAGTGTTTTTACAATTGAAGACACTACCTTAGTACCAAAACCTACTATTAAATATGAGGGGGCAGAACCGTTGGACAAAATATTTAAGGAAGAAGACATTGAAAACAAAATAGACAAACTCAACAAGTTCAAATCTTCTGGCCTGGATGGGGTTCATCCAAGAGAAATTAAAGAATTAAAAGGGGACATAGTTCCTCACCTATATAAACTCTACAGAAAAAGTGCAGAACAAAGAAAGGCACAAAAAGGATGGAAACTAGGTAATGTGCCCCCAGCTTACAAAACAGGTCCAAGAGAAGAGACAGAAAATTATAGACCAATCTGTCTAACGTCAGTCGTTTGTAAGATCTTTGAGTCCATAATTGCATGTCAAGTTGTGGATCACATTGATAGAAACAAATTGTTGTTAAACAGTCAACACGATTTCAGACAAAACAGATCCTGTCTATCAAATCTATAGGAGTTTTTTCATAAGATGCTTGGTACTTACGACAGTAGTAGAGCAATGAATATACACTGCTTAGATTTCCAAAAGACCTTAGACAAAGTTCCACACAAGAAACTAATGACAAAAGTTAGAGCTTTAGGAATTGTAGGAGAAATAGGTGACTGGATCAAAGACTAGCTAACTTATAGAAAACAGAGAGTTCTTCAGGATTCTGTCATTGGCCCTCTCTCGTTTTTAATTCACATTAACGTCATTGATGTAAGCTTAACTAGCAGGATAGCCAAATTTGCAGATGTCACCAAACATGGTGTAAATACAGCAGACCCAGATACAGTACAAAGTTTAAGAAATGAGGGCAAATGCCTTTTAACTTGGGGAAGTGTTACAAATAGGAACAAACAATCCTCATGCCAACTAAATGCTTCTTGGGAATGACATAAATAGTGTAGAGCAAGAAGAGGACAGTGGAGTCATTATTACCAAGGACTTTAAATCCACAAAACAGCGCATAAAAGCTGAAAAGAAGGTACAGAAACTACTGGGGTACAGAAAGAGACAGTTCAAATACAGAAACAAGGAAATGGTGCTACAGCTCTACAGATCAATAGTTAGACATCATCTTGAATATGCAGTACAGTTTTGGTCACCAACACTAAGAAAGGACATAAATAGATTAGAAGGGGTACAAGCAAGAGCCACAAAGTTAATTCCATCTATCGGGCAAATAGGTTGCCAAAGCCGACTGGAGAACCTGAACATGTATGGGTTAGAAACACGACAATTGTGAAGACAACTAATAGAAACATTCAAAATACTGAAAGGCATAACAAAAGTAGACAGTAACCTATTTACGTTAAACGAAAACCACACAAGAAATATGGGTGGAAACTAGAAATGAAGAGCTACAACACATCTCATCGCGGGAACTTCTTCACATACAAGATATGTGACACATGGAATAAACTGCCACCATAAGTTGTAAACAGCAACAGTGTGTAAGAGTTTAAAAGAAAGTTAGACAGAACCATTAGGACACTGTGAATGCTCAGTAAAATCTGCTCCCAGAGATAAGTGAGCGCACAATGTCTCCTCAGATGGACTAATAAGTCTTTGAGACATCCTAATCCTTGTAACTCCTTGTAACTCTCTCTCTCTCTCTCTCTAACTCTTTCTTCCTTTCACCCACTCTCTCTTTCGCTCTCCAACTTTCCCTGTCTCTTTCCCTCTTTCTTCTCTCTAACATCCCCCCTACTCTCTCTCTCTCTCTCTCTCTCAACCCTCCCTGTCTCTTTCCCTCTTTCTTCTCCCTAACACCCCATCTACTCTCTCTCTCTCTCTCTCTCACTCACTTCCTGTCACTTTTTCTTTCTTTCACAATATCTCGCGCTCTCTCTCTCTCTCAACCCTCCCTGTCTCTTTCCCTCTTTCTTCTCCCAAACATCCCTTCTACTCTCTCTCTCTCTCTACTCCTCTCTCTCTCTATCTCACTTCCTCTCCCTCTACCTCCTCTCTCTCTCTCTCTCTCTCTCTCTCTCTCTCTCTCTTTCTCCAACCCTCCCTGTTTCTTTCCCTCTTTCATCTACCAAACACCCCCTCTACCTCTCTCTTTCTCTCTCTCTCTTCTCTCTCTCTCTCTCTCTCTGCCTCTTCCCCCTTTTCTTCTGAGTAGAGTATATGCGTTGCTCTACTACTGTCATAAATAACATGATTGATATTAGAGCAATAGGTATACTCTACTTATATTTCCAAAAGATCTTGGACAAAGTTCCATACAAGAAACAAATGACAAAAGTTAGAGCTTTAGGAATTGCAGTAGCGGATTTAATGGGGGTCACCTGGTCACGTGCAACCCCCGAAAGGAGATAAATAATAGAACAATAACAACAGCAACAATAACATGGTATATAAATATTAATAAATATATGTATATTATACATATATATATATATATATATATATATGATATATATATATATAAAATACAAACATACATACATATATATCATATGTGTTACAGGTTATATATATATATAATATTATATATATATATATATATAATATATATATTATATATATAACCATATATATAATATATCTATATATATAAGAGCCCTTATAAGAAAAAAAATGAAGTTAGTAAGATAATCTGATGATAAGCAAAATGCGATCAATATGAGTCTAAAATAGGTACAGAAATAATAATTGTTTCGTTTAGTGAAGAAGAGAGAGAGAGAGAGAGAGAGAGAGAGAGAGAGATGGCTAAGTGAAAGAAATACACAGAAAGTTTTCATAAAATAAATAGCATATGAATACGATGATTCAAGGAATGGATAATGGTAGGACACAGGAGGCAGAAGTACACCAAGATTGTTAATTAAATGAATGAAAGAGTATATTTATAATATACCAAAAATTTCTAAAGAAAAATTTGAGAAAGAATAAGCAAAGGATAGTTATTAAATGTCAGCGAGCAGAATCCTTTATCCTACTACAATATTATTTTCTATAATTCTTTAACTAGATGAAATGACTATAATAAGCAAAAAATGATTGTGCCAAAGATTTTGGCGTTACACTTATTAGTGTCTTTTTCTTATTTTCTGTTTTTATTTTCTTGGCTAAAACAAAAGCTGTTATTTCTGCGTATGTTTCAGATTCACTACATTTGTCTCCTATAATCGGATTAGGATTTTTCCTAGATAGTGTCCCACACGGTTTTTAACCTGGTATGTATCCACGATCGAGGCGTGATCATTATGAGCCGGTTGGGGATTACCGTAAAAATGTAAGCAAAAGATTATAATCCCCAAGATATATTAGTCCTAGATAACGACCCCCGAAAACCCCTCGGGGTCAGTATCTAGGAAAGATCCTCACCTTATCTCACCAACTTCATTCTCTTGTCTTATAGACAAAGAGGCCTCTAGTTCAAGTGAATCATCGCTTGGCGAAAATCTCAGTAAAATCGGCCACATATTGAGTTGAAGTTTCTCCGTAAATTCGGACAGGGTAACTAAAAGTAAGGAAAGTGTGTCACAAAGAGGATACCTTGTTCTTTGGTGACCGTTGCAAAGATTATGACATTTTGCCTACTATGACTGTTAATGGAAGGATAAAATCAGAACAGAACAAGAATATTTGCACTTAGCAATCTCATAAGTGATTATTTATTTTACCTCTTAGACATCAAAGTAAATTAAGAATAATTCTACTGATTAAGAAAAAAGCTGAAATTACAAAAGCACTGACAAGGTCTACTACAAATCTTTGATATGACACAAAACTTAGAACTCAGTTTACGAATTTATCCTCAATTTATGCGAACAGGCATTGGTACGCCTTCAAAAATGGACAGTGCATGCAAAGTGGATAACTTTTACTAGTGTGAGACTGTCAGTCTTAAGAGGATTTGAACCAAACCACAAAACCCATGCAGTTGTTGGAAAAGTATTTTTCCAAAAACGTGATTTCAGTGTGAAAAGTCTGCCAACTAGAAGATAAAGTCAATGCTCGGTGAAGTTAACGTGGCATTAATATTAAAATTGAAAGTACAAAAACTATAAGATTTGTACTTATTGGAGTAAGAGCTTTTATAAGTTTCATTCTGTCAGTTTTAAGATCAATTCCATGGTAACTGAGTCTTTTCTTCTAGTTGGAAAGCTCTCCACAATGAAATCATGATTTTGCAAAAATACTAATCCAAAACCTGTTTTTCTTTTCACTTATCTTTTAAACATGTCTCCAAATTATTACATAATATTTTCGTTCCACGTCATCCTACTTCTAACGTTCTTAGATTGCCTTTATATTAAAATTTTCCTTTTATAAATAACAACACTTTTTATAAAGCACTAAATTCTGAGATTTGGTTATCTCCCTGCACTGAAAATTAAAATTATACCCACAGATCCATTGACTATAGGTAGCCTGTTCCACTCCAAAGACCGTCTTGAGCTATTCATGACCTCGCGTGTTATTTATATATTTATCTTGTCCTCGAAATAATCGAGAAACCTGTATAGGATCCACACATAAGTTACACAAGGTCCGAATCGATAGCTATAGGAATGGCAGCAATCTTTCAAATCCAGAATTTTTTAACTTTAGGGATCGTGCAAATAAATGTTATTATTTCGGCAATATTACTTTTAACAATTAATTAATAATCAAACAATAAAAAAACTGGTCCTTTCACTGAACACCTATTCCACGTCAGTTCTTCATTAACGATTGACCATTAGTCTTATTTTCACCAGATTTTTTATTGTGAGCAATTTATATAATTTAAGGCGCGTCACCTAAATTTATTGTAATAATTAGTTGTCTTACTCCATAGTTTTATAATGAGACCTGCTGGCTGGCTTCGAAACGTTGCCACTAGAGAATAAATAAGACCTCACTGATCTGTTGGTGTGCTTTCCCTCTCTTTGTGATATTGTTGAGTTTTGAGAAACCGCCACGTGTTAACTATATATATATATATATATATATATATATATATATATATATATATATATATATATATATATATATATATATATATATATGGACAAGATATTTCTATAGTAACAAATACCAATGTCGATTAATTTACAGTTTGATGTAAAGGAAACTTTATATAAATGCCTAGGAAACTCTTAGGAGGGACTCAATATGACGTAAAGAGCGATCAAACTATTTTCCATTGTGATAAGAGAGCTGAATCATTTGCAAAGAAGCAGTGCTTCATTTGGGAATTTACAGAAGCAGTATTCGACAATTAACATAAACTATCTGTGTTGTGATAATGAAAAAGTTGTATTATCTTTATGTTGTAAACTTGGGATACAAACCAACTAGAGATTAAGTGCTTTAGAAAGAAGGTTTTCTCGTTTCTATCCACTTACATGAGAGGAGTATTGATAAATCGCAGACTTTCTTCTCCCCTACGATCCTCTTAGGTCCAATGCACTCGAGAGCCTGCGGATTTACTGTGGATTCTCTGGATTTATCCTTGTTTTTAAGTGGTGAGTTTGTGACTACCAAAGGGTGACAGTCATTGTCTAGAACTTTGGTGGCGTCTTTACAAAAGGTGAAATTCATTACCTAACTCTTTTGGTTAAACAATATTGTCTAGATTACCTGTACGACTGCACTAGCATTTCTTACTGTATTTTAAATCTTCGAATTTTTACATTACAATATTGATAATGGTCATATAGAAATTAATTCATGCCTCTGATGACATGTTTTATACAATGATACCAGTGCTCAACAAGATATTCTTAAATTTGACCTTCTGTATTTACTGTGTATAATAATAATAATAATAATAATAATAATAATAATAATAATAATAATAATAATAATAATAATAATAATAATAAAAGTACTACAGAAGATGGATGCCCGGTACCAACTCAAGAAAAGAGGCAACAGAATTAACCATCTGATGTTCATGGACGACATCAAGCTGTATGGTAAGAGCATCAAGGATATAGATACCCTAATCCAGACTGTAAGGATTGTATCTGGGGACATCAGGATGGAGTTTGGAATAGAAAAATGCGCCTTAGTCAACATACAAAAAGGCAAAGTAACGAGAACTGAAGGGATAAAGCTACCAGATTGGAGCAACATCAAACACATAGATGAGACAGGATACAAATACCTGGGAATAATGGAAGGAGAGGATGTAAAACACCAAGAGATGAAGGACATGATCAGGAAAGAATATATGCAGAGACTCAAGGCGATACTCAAGTCAAAACTCAACGCCGGAAATATGATAAAAGCCATAAACACATGGGCAGTGCCAGTAATCAGATACAGCGCAGGAATAGTGGAATGGACGAAGGCAGAACTCCGCAGCATAGATCAGAAAACCAGGAAACATATGACAATCACAAAGCACTACACCCAAGAGCAAATACGGACAGACTATACATAACACGAAAGGAAGGAGGGAGAGGACTACTAAGTATAGAGGACTGCGTCAACATCGAGAACAGAGCACTGGGGCAATATCTGAAAACCAGTGAAGACGAGTGGCTAAAGAGTGCATGGGAAGAAGGACTAATAAAAGTAGACGAAGACCCAGAAATATGCAGAGACAGGAGAATGACATACGTAACAGAGGACTGACACAACAAACCAATGCACGGGCAATACATGAGACAGACTAAAGAACTAGCCAGCGATGACACATGGCAATGGCTACAGAGGGGAGAGCTAAAGAAGGAAACTGAAGGAATGATAGCAGCGGCACAAGATCAGGCCCTAAGAACCAGATATGTTCAAAGAACGATAGACGGAAATAACATCTCTCCCATATGTAGGAAGTGCAATACGAAAAATGAAACCATAGACCACATAGCAAGCGAATGCCCTGCACTTGCACAGAACCAGTACAAAAAGAGGCATGATTCAGTGGCAAAAGCCCTCCACTGGAGCCTGTGCAAGAAACATCAGTTACCTTGCAGTAATAAGTGGTACGACCACCAACTTGAGGGAGTGATAGAAAACGATCAGGCAAAGATCCTCTGGGACTATGGTATCAGAACGGATAGGGTGATACGTGCAAATAGACCAGACGTGACGTTGATTGACAAAGTCAAGAAGAAAGTATCACTCATTGATGTCACAATATCATGGGACACCACAGTTGAAGAGAAAGCGAGGGAAAAAAATGGATAAATATCAAGATCTGAAAATAGAAATAAGAAGGATATGGGATATGCCAGTGGAAATCGTACCCATAATCATAGGAGCACTAGGCACGATCCCAAGATCCCTGAAAAGGAATCTAGAAAAACTAGACGCTGAAGTAGCTCCAGGACTCATGCAGAAGAGTGTGATCCTAGAAACGGCGCACATAGTAAGAAAAGTGATGGACTCCTAAGGAGGCAGGATGCAACCCGGAACCCCACACTATAAATACCACCCAGTCGAATTGGAGGACTGTGATAGACCAAAAAAAAAAAATAAATAAAAAAAAAATGATAATAATAATCCTAGAAACAGCGCACATAGTAAGACAAGGAAGCAGGATGCAACCCGGAACCTCAAACTATAACTACCACCCAGTCGAACTGGGTGACTGTGATAGACAAGAAGAAAGAAAAATTGTTTTTAACGATATTATTAGATTAGGTCTGGATCTTGAAAAGAAAAAAGAAAATATACGCTTACTCTTAAATCAGCATTCATTTGAAAAGAAAGTTATACCAAACTATAAGTGAACTTTTGATCAGTTGGTTCTGAACGTAGATACGTGCACATACACACACATTCACGCGCACTTCTAGGCGGACATAAAAAAAATTAAGCTCAGGGGATTTAAGATG
Source organism: Macrobrachium nipponense (assembly GCF_015104395.2). Taxonomy (NCBI): domain Eukaryota; kingdom Metazoa; phylum Arthropoda; class Malacostraca; order Decapoda; family Palaemonidae; genus Macrobrachium; species Macrobrachium nipponense. The sequence goes on from NC_061091.1 coordinate 37,438,738, forward strand.
TGGACACCATTGCAAAATTTTGCATATCAAAAATAAGGGAGAAGACTGCCGATATCTAAAAGTCCGTCCCTTCTAGACACTAAATGCAAATATTCTGTACCAAACGGCAGCCATCATTGTATTATAAAGGAAGAGCTTATGCAGATACTTATTTGATCAAAGGAACCCTTTGCACTTCTCGCCAGATCTCAAAAGCTGTTTTCACCAAATTTCCATACCACGTAATCTTTTACACGTTAGGATATTCTAATCACTAAGGAGAAAATAAGAGAATTGAAGGTTACAAAGTAAGAGTGCCGATATATATGAGCGGGTTTCATGGCGTAAGTGAGAGGAACTAAAAAGATAATATTGAATAAAGACATTAAGCACGCAAGGAGTAACGAGAGAGAGAAGAGAGAGAGAGAGAGAGAGAGAGAGAGAGAGAGAGAGAGATTAAACTGATTAAAGGGACAGATACAAAGCATTTATGGATGTACTATACTTAATTAGTGTACTGATCTTTTTGAAATTGCTACCACTTGCTTCCTTCCTAAAGAAAGACTTTAATATAATTCTAATGCCTTTCATTTCTTGTTGGATTTCTCTGCATATTCACTCCTCATTTAAAGCTAAGATCTGACAGCAATTTCCTTTATGAGGCTTGAAAATTCCTCTGTCAGGCTTGCGAAAAAATGAGTAGTAGATTAATTCTAATGTTGTCCTTTTCATTTGTAAAATCACGTATAATTGAGGTCTAATTCAGCTTCGTGTATTTTTTTCGTTTTGATGCAGGGTCGCATGAGCGCAGTGAAATATCATTTAAAACAAACACCCTCCCCCCGAAAAAGAGAACAATAATTAAAAAGCCAAAATAGTCTTCCAGAAACGTTAAATTCATAAATTTTTCACATTCAGTTATATATGTTCCATGAAGCCATAGTTGGTAATCATAATCGTGGATGTTTTGCGTATGTGCATGTGTTTGCTTTTTCATTAAAACAGATTACAGTTTAGTTTTTAAGACTTTCTTCCCCTTCCCATTCATAAATGAAAAGTAAAAAAACAAGGTAAATATAGGTCATAAGGTTAGCACAAATATGTAGGAAGGAAAATAAATACAGAAAACACGAGGTAATATAGAACATTTGCTTCTGAACTGTGTAAAATTGTAAGCATAATTAGTTCCTGCTTTCACAGAATGCTATGAATATTAAAGTGATCATTTTGCAACCATTGGAAATCCAGTAAGTGAAAGTAAAATTAAAAGGAGTCTGGGAAAAAGTAAAATTCTTTAAAATATGGACGTCGTGGGATATAAAAGTTTTCATGGGCCTATATCGGAAAACCGGAGCTCCCACAGAATCCAGGAGATACTTCTGGTGTTGGGAAAGCAGTGATGAACTCTTGCATCACTTTCTTCTGATAAAGTTTAATGATTCTGTAAAATTGAAGTTACCCTGCCAACATTTTGTTTAATTATTAATGAATGAAAATGAAATATTTGTACAATTCTTCCACTTCTTCGACGACGTTAATCAGGGTATAATTGAAACACTCGAAGGTTTGTACTTTATAAAAATACAGCGAAAAGAACATTTTAATAACTATTAGATTGTTTTAATTAAAATTATCATGGTAGGTTTTTTTCACAATTGCGTAAAAGGACATAAGTAAAACTGAAGGACTATACTTTTGCCGTGCCCTTTCCATGAGATCCTGAGAAAATATTGATCATTTTATCGGCATAGAATTAAATTTGTTTTATTCCCCTTGGAAAATCAGTATTTGGAAAAAATAAATATACTTGTGATTAAGTAACACAGAAAGTCTCTACTATTAGGAAATAAAAACCGAATAAATGCAAAAAAAACTTGACATCTTTATAAGTTTTAACCACCAGCTGAATCAATTGTAGCGAAATGTTGAATATCTATTTTTCTCCGCATGCTAACATTCCTGCGGTTGCCGTTGATAGTGACATTTGATATGAAATTCTACGAAGATTTTCTGGCCTTGCAGCATACGACCACCAGGACCATAGCATTCCCATTAACTAAGGGAGATTATTCAACCTACGGGTTTTAAATTAGTAAAAACAATGGGAAGACCGTACTCTACGTCTCGAGTTTCCTTCATATTTTCATTCTAATATTCGTATTTTTATTATTTTCTTTATAGAACTTATCAGAATTATTTCTATTTTTTCCTGAAACTAAAGAGTATTTTTTAGCAAGTGATTATTAATTCTCATATCATAAACATCTACCTTTATTTAGTGCATACATTGCTGGTTTAACTCCGAAAGAGAAAACGAAAGATACTTGGTCAATAAATATTGCCGGTCAGAGCATATGCGTATATCCCCGTGTTCTGTCTTTCTTGTCAGCTGTCAGGTTTTATGCTTTTATTTTTGTGTGTGTGTGTGTGTGTGTGTGTGTGTGTGTGTGTGTGTGTGTGTGTGTGTGTGTGTGTGTGTGTGTGTGTGTGTGTGTGAAGAACAAGTCCAAATAGTTTACTCAATCTCATCAAAACGCGGCTTGAAATAAACTTACTTGTACAAGTTTCCCGTCTAAATTCTGGTAAAGGGGTCTGACTGCCCTTCTCTTAGGTTCCAGTATAAGCTTTAAAGTGACAAAATCACTTCCACTAAGCCAGTCATGTGTAGGGTTATAATTTCAGTAAGTTGTATTCTATTTTGCGAAAGAGAAAAGTACTCAGGATCTAGGACAACGATCTCATTGAATGCACTGTGTACTTCTGTGTGCCTAAGACTTACTTTTATATACGTACATGCTGCCTAAGCACTTTCCTATTCTGTATCAATCTTATGAGAACGACGCTTCAGCGATCTTATATGAGTATAATTTTTTCTCGTGACCTGACTTTAAGTAAGACGTCGACTTCGAACTTGTTCTAAGGATATTTTTGGGTTAGATGCCTTTGTTATGTTGGTATATGTGGTTAATTGCGCTACTTCTGCCAGATGTCCACAGGACTGCTTTTGCTTAGTAACCGTGCTTCGAATCTTATTGGAAAAGAGACATTGGACTAATTATGTTTTCATTCCTCCTTGTAGCTAAAGCGGATTTTGTAACTGCATTTACGTCCCAGCTCAGTGGCGCTTCTATTCCTTGGTAAATTGAGAGAGTTAGAGTCAGGAAAGGCACCCGTCCATCAATCACCTGCCTGGGTGCGTTATAAAATAAGCTGATCAAGATACAAGCAACGGGAAGACGCTCATTAAAAGCTGCCCCATTTAGGGATTCAGCTGAGAAGAAGAAGAAGATGGAGTATTAAATAAATGAAAAATACCAGTTGAGGCCTGTTATGGTTAACGGTCGGGTAGAATCTGATTTTCGGTATTTATTTAAAGTGCGCAGATATGTTCTTGCTCTTCAGCATAAGGATATTAGTAATAATAATAATAATAATAATAATAATAATAATAATAATAATAATAATAATAATAATAATAATAATAATAATAATAATAATAATAATAAGGAAATTATATTTCTTACAGTACGCTATTAATATCAATACAATGTGTGAACGTCATAATAAATTGAAATATATCAGTCATAAAAAATGTGGCGTATATAATTATTTAGTAAGGTTAAATAATTTACGGCTAGGAATGTAACTGCGGCCAGATACTAATCTTGCTAACCCGCATTTCAAAAACGAATCATATCATTTTTTTCCTCCAAAGGTTCTTTGTCATATAAATATGCTAAAGAGGAATTCTTGAATTCCGTTACGCACTCTTTTAGATGGCAATCAAATAACCAGAATAACGCGTATTTAACACACTTCATTCAAATCATTCAAATATTCTATATAAAGCTAAACAGTAGAATCATTTAGTATTTATAAGAAATGCAAACTTTCCAGCTTTAATTTAAGATGTCAACTATAGGTCACTAAGATTTTCAGAAAAGAAAAGAAACAAATTACTTCTCACCTCACAAATATTAGATTAAATGCAATTAAATCCCCATAATCATTATCAAAGTTGTGTAATTCATTTTCCAAAGAAAGTAACTTACAAAACCCTTAGTTAATATTGAGGAAAGAAAATCATTTTGGAGGCTGTTTTTTACAGCTTTACACACACACACACACACACACACACACAAATACTAATCACAAGGTAGGCCCAATCATGAAAAATAAAGTACAAGAAAAAAAGAAAGAAAAAAAAACATAAAATGACAAAAAATCAGTGCCGTTTGTATGCATCAGATGAATTCTAGATAACAGAAGAGAAAATGTATTATTTCTTTCCTTTACAACAACATCAACGAACTGAATAAGTTGAACCATCAAAAGGTTAACTAGGTATCTCATAACTCGCTGCTACATAAACGTTATCGTTATTTGCATTTCAAATAGTCTTCCAACATCAAACTACTAATAGGATGACATGACAAACGATGTAATGCAAAATGATTCTTCATAGCGAAGGTGACAAGACTTAGTTTAGCTAAACCTAGTATTCGAGAAATCTCTCGAATTTGGTGCTGAAATCATCAATTTTGAAAACATAATGCAATAAATAAAACATCTTTTAAATGTGAATTTATGATATTTAAAAAAAAAAAATCTTTAAGGGATGAAATTTAAAGACGTAAGGTTTTATATGCCAAAAGAATTTTTCTTTTATCTTCAATACTTTTGGAGATAACAGCATGTTTTTTAATCGGGCCAGACCAACGGAAATGAGCCCGTTTTCAGTAATGACTTCGCTTCGCTCATAACAAATAAATCCTTAGATTTACATAACAGATATATAGAAGTTTAAATTCCATTTTCAATTATGGTAGTCTTCGTACATTAGTTCCTTGGAAGTCACACACAGCAATTAAGAAACAAGCACGGATGAGAACAGCCACTTTCATCAAGAGATCTTTGAGGAAATCAACACGCTCAGGAGCCTTATTGTAATGAGCTGATCAAATACAAAAGGATTATCATCGCCGGTCAAGCGCAAATGGGAAGGGAAAGGTGATCTTTTGATTTCTCAGCAAATAAAATATCCCGTAGATATGTGTTATCTGTCACATTCTACGTCCGCCTTTCTGAACAAGTTTTCAGTTTGACATTGCTTATCTATTTTTAAAAAAAATATCAAATTACAAGGGGGAGACACAAGTAGGTAACACAAAACATGAAAGAAAATTGGATATAATTCATGCTGAGTTATGTTGTTATTGCCAAGGATGTTGGACACTATCTTGAATAATAGGTGTCATTGTAGTATATAAAGATGGGGCTATATCCAGATTGGTAGACCATCACTCAAAGGGCCACCATATCAAATTCCAAGCTTTTCACACGAAGTGAACACGATTTCGTCTTAGCTGCAGGACTAATAGTGCCTTTATTCACGCGGTCAGTCGTTTGTCTGATGAAGTAGTACAGCTCTGCCCATGCCTCTCCAGTGAAGAGATAGATACCTTCAAATCCATGTCCATGACTGTATGCACTAGTAGTCACATCTTTGTGAGAGGAAATTGCCAATTTAAGAGTACCACATGTAATATTAGCACCTGACAGGGACATTTGAAAAGTTTTAAATAACCAACAAAAGTACTCATATCACTGGGTTTATATTATCATTTTATTCCGCTCAGTAATCTCCCATTTTAAGGTAGGTATTCCTAACGAGTTCTTGAGTTAAAGTCAGTTTAATTTAAACATTTGAGGTATCTCTGCAGAAATTAGCAGCTTCAAATCCTGAATTTACAGAGCATTGATAGGTGTTCAGTTTTGTGAACAGATTAGTAAGTTCAACTTTTCTAATACCTTTGTTTAAATAAATTGTTGTTTTTAGTGAAAACTTTGAAGATGTAAGTTTAAAATATAAAATATAGGGATTTCTGATCCAGTACAATAAATGAGCTAATTTTCAGCTCTGGTATTGCCTATAGATGAAAACCAATAATATTCTTATGACCAAGTATTGAGTTGAATGTATAGAAATAATTAAAATAGGCGGAGTTTGGCTGTGAACTGATCTTGTATTTTTTCTAACAATTAGAGAACCCCAATAGAAAATAGTTTGGTAATTTTGCAGTACAGATCGATAAGGTTTGTCAGCTAAAATCAACTGAAATGCACGTAAATATCAGTGTTAGACGTCTGACAGGGAAAAAGTAATGTCTATTAAAACTTCCCACTTCTTTTTCTCTAAAATGTAATAAATGTCTTTTATTAATCTTTAAAAATAAAAATCAGAATAAAAATGTGCTGCCCTTGCGTCATCCATACTGAAATCAGTCAGGGGAAAACTTACTCTAATGAAACTAAGCTTGGCAAACTGTAAAACGTGTCCGTGATCAAAAGACCATGTAAGAGGATTTCAACATCTTCGCAGACGAGTAAGATCTTTTTCTCACTTAGGTTCACAGAATGTTAACATAATTCCAAATATTTCTATGTTGAATTATTCAAGAGTCTTAGAAAGGTTTGGGTTTTCACCTTACAAGACCACATTCTAGAGGCATCTTCATGTGATTAGAGACGGAAAAATTTTGTACAAAAAAAAAAACTAGTCTGTAATTAAGTTTCATGACATATTTATAGAAATATACACCTCTGTTGGAGATTTTAAATATCCTCTGATATGGCATGTTCATATTCTCATGTCAGTAATATTTAATACTGAATATACGAAATTAAATAGAAAAGCAGTTTCCGTTGCATCAGAGCAAATTCCGTATCTTTCGTGAAAGTCTGCATTAGGTATCACTCAAAGTGACGGGATTCAGAACTTAACAGAGCTAGATGATTTGAGAGTCTTGCTAAAGCTTTAAAAAAATGTTTTTAAACACTTTCGACGGAAATACTCAGAGCAGTACTAAAGAGTTTTCCCTGTGATGGCACAGAAGCGTGTTATCTACGGAGTACTGTCGTTGCTTCTGCCAACTGATTTAGAATGAGGTTATGCACTCAACCATGGCTGATTGTATTTGTCATGGAACCAGATCAGTGAATAGCGTAGTTGGTGGGTTATGAGGCTGAGCTCCATCCCCATCCTCCCCCTCAGGTGGATGGAACTTTGTTCAACGAGTCTGAAGCTTTAACCATTCAAGGTTAACCTTTGACTCTCACTTAACTTTTGAGAAATATCTAATAAAAGTTTCATCAAATGCTGGACGAAAGTTAGGTATCGTTCGTAAAGTCAATGCAACCTTGTTTAGGTTATTTATACTCCTTTACTAGAATACTGGTCTCCAGTCTTGATGTCTGCTTCTGCCAGAGATTTATCTCCTTCAGATAGAGTGGTTCGTTGTGATAGGTTTCTGCTTCCTAATATGAGTAGTTATGACTTGGACCACTGATGATTGATGGTCTCTTGTTTGTCACTTTTTCATAATCCGTATTTCAGCAGAAATCCTTAACATTTGTAAGTGATCCCTGATCCCCTTCAGCTGCTGAGTGCAATCAGATTTGCTGAACAGCAGCAAAAATATGCAGTAAATTTGCCTCGCTGTCTCCCATAGGATGTCATGCAATTGGAACTTCAGCAATTCAAGCAAAGGTGCAATGCATGACTACCCTAATTAATATTCTCCTTGCATTTTAACACATTTTTATCTATTTGTTAATTTAGTAATTTTTTTTTTAGCTGGATCTTTTCTTTTTGTATTTCCCTTTATCTCCTCTTACTTCTTCCTAATGAACACCATACTCTTTGGATGCTTTAATTTTAAGTCATTGGCCCTTGTGGGCTTGTTCCAAATGAATAGGTTTAATCTTCTGAATAATAATAATAATAATAAAATAATAATAAAATAATAATAATAATAATAATAATAATAATAATAATAATAATAATAATAATAATAATAATAATAATAATAATAATTTTTTTTCTCTCATCTACTCTGGTGTCCCATGGTATTGTGACATCAATGAGTGATACTTTTTTATTTTGTCAATGAACGTCACTCCTGGTCTAGTAGCATGTATCGCCCTACCTGTACCGATATCATATCTATCACTCCCTCAAGTTATTGTTCGCACCACTCATTACTGCAAGCTAGCTGGTGTGTCTTGTATGACCTTTTGCTACTAAATCATGCCTCTTTTTGTACTGGTTCTGTGCAAGTACTGGACATTCGCTAGCTATGTGGTTTATGGACTCGTTTTTCATATTGCATTTCCTGCATATGGTGAGATGTTATTTACATCTATGGTTTTTTTAACATAGCTACAGTTCTTAGGCCTTGATCTTGTGCTGCTTTTAACATTCCTTCTGTTTCCATCTTGAGTTCTCCCCTCAGTAGCCATAGCCATGTTTCATCGCTGGCCAGTTCTTTTGTTTGCCTCATGTACTGTCAGTGCATTTGCTCGTTTTGCCATTCTTCTGTTCTGTTTGTCATTCTCCTGCGAAAAAGTGATAAGTATCAAGATCTGAAAATAGAAATAAGAAGGGTACGGGTTATGCCAGTGGAAACTGTATCCATAATCTTAAAAGCACAAGGCACGATCAAAAGATCCTCAAAAAGGAACCTGGAAAAACTGGATGCTGAGGCAGCTCCAGGACTCATGCAGAAGAGTGTGCTACTAGAAACATGGAAGCAACCTGGAACCCATACTACAAAAACCACCCAGTAAAATAGGAAGACTGTGATAGGCTACCCGGTCCCTCTCAAGAAAAAAAGAAATAAATAAAGCAACTCACAGAAAAACGAACAGACATTATCTTCGATGCTCCTTACATGTAATAAGATAGATTAGAGATATAAACACTTCTTAAGATACTTTTCAGAGAAAGAAAGCAAAAGGAACACAAAAAGAAACAGCACAAAATTCGTTCGAGCATTGGGATTTCACGATTAAAAAACCAGTATAGTACTCGTGAATTGAAATATTTTGGTAGGTTAAATATTTGCACATTGTCCACTGTATAATGTCTAAAGGTAATTTCTTTATTTGCTTTAACACAATAAAATCTCTTAAGATGTCTACATAAATCGTGCAATTTGTTGATCATAAAAAATAATTAAAGAACTAGATAAACATGAGTTTCTAGAATAAAATCTTAAAAATTTAATAGAGGCTTATTTCAGATAATGCTATTAAGCTGATTAAGATAATCTAACAGACCATTCATGCTGAACAGAGTCGTCTGAAAGAGAGACAAAATTAAAATAAATTTACATACATAGAAAGGAAAAACAAAACTGTTTGCTGTATCGGACCACTCACCAAAAAGATTTTCAAGGACAACCGAAAGTTATAAAATGCATATCTGAGATATGACTGAGATATGCAGTTTATAACTCTAGGTTGTCCGTGGAAACAGGTGACTCTGTTCAGCATGAAAGATCTGTTAGTATATTCTAATGTGGTTAGTAAGCGTTGTCTGAAATAGGCTTCTATTAAATTTCTAACATGTTATTCTAGAAACTCATGTTCATCTAGTGCTTTAATTTGTTCTTTTTGATCAACAAATTGCACGATTTATTTAGACATCTAAGGAGATTTTATTGTATTAAAACAAATAAAGAAATTAAGGCTTTATATTTATTGTTCCTATGTATCTATGAGAACATAATTACATGACTTAACTTAAAAGACGTAATCTTTTAATGCAAATTACGGTATTTTATACAAAAAATGTTCCTTGTTTAGTTGAAGGAATTAATGAATTATTAGAATAATTGCTGACCAGTTTTGATTAAAATGCAGTTCTATTTAGAGCGCAAATTCCATATCATAAATAACTATATCCAAAAACCCCTGGTCATTGGCGATGACCCCCTTAAAAGACACCATAAAATTGGTGTTTATATAGAAAGCAATTCATTGTGATACTTAACCCCAAGTAATTTCGTAATTACACGTGCTTGTGGTTGATGGCTTGTTTGGAATACGTGACACAGCTCTGCTTATTCTTCTGCCATGAGGAGAAAGTTGAGGTAACGGTTTAATATTAGGTATTACGCAATACATTATCTGAATACTTGCCATAAGGTATAATCATGCAATTTTACTTATAACGCAAGAGCTGGTACTGGAGATTCATAATGCACTACATAGTGAATGGTTTTGATAAAAAAATCACCGTATAGCGTTAACAACTAGAACAAAAAGAACTGAAGGATGAAGCGTAAGCGATCAATATCATATTCTGATCAAGATTACGGACAGAAACTTAAAAAAGAATAAAAGAAAAAAAAACTCGTGGTAATCTACATATTCAAAAAGATTTCGTCATACACTGAACGAAAACAG
>NC_061091.1:37453967-37456467 GCF_015104395.2 Macrobrachium nipponense
TTTGGGGCAACCAAATGAGAGAGAGAGAGAGAGAGAGAAAGAGAGAGACCTATTCACTTCACGGTAAGGGATCAGAAAGTGATTGCATTATTGCAATAGCAAAGAATTTGAAGAGTGCAAGAGTGCTCTTTTCAAAACTGAACATTAAAAAGAAGAAGAAGAAGAAGAAAAACAGATTTACACCTACGCATAAGAAAAGAATTTCCCCTCTCAGGAATAGAGTAAGTGAAGAAAGAGACAAAAATGTCAACACTCGACAGTTGTAATTTACGACAGGAAAAATATTATTTTGTTTCGTGACGGTCTCGTTATTGATAGATTCAGTCCTCGTTTTCTTTTCTTCTGTGTAATGGGAAAAATATGATTGAACTGAAAATTTGCTGTTGGAATATTGTAGGTTTGAAGGACTAATTGGGGGATTAACACATTCTGAAAGTTGTAATGGAATTTGATGTGTTCTTTATTCAAGAATCAAAGAGGTATTTTAATTCAAATGTACCAGGGTTTGACGTTTAATTAAACAGATGTATGTAGCGCAGGGCCTCACCATGGAGGAAATGTTATTAAAGATGTACTTGGCAAATGGCTTGCTTAATGTGAATACTGATGATATTAGACAAATATGGGTAACGATGGTTAAGTGGCGGAGTTTTCAACTTATACCATCGGAAGACTTGACTTATTACAATCCATTTCTTCGTGGAAAACTTGCCGCTCATACCCTCTCCCTGGGTAACACTGGGTGATTTTAGCGGTAGAATAGGGTATTAGCGGTAGAATAGGAACACCCTACATAATAGGTGTAGACGGTCGAATGTATCAGTATTCTGAAGAGTACATTCAGTGGCTAATATAATAACGGTAGAGCCATTATCAATATACGCAAGGACAATGACTTACTGATAGTGAATAACCTCCAGTTAAGAGATAAAAATTTAATAAGTAATCTAAGGACAGACAGGGAAGAAGATGGGTCTCAGAATCTCACTTGCGTTTGTCTAAAAGACCGTGTTTAATTCTAATAAAGGAGTTTCGTGTTCACCAGGATGTTGAAGGGTCAGATCATTCACCGATATTCGTTACTTTATTGCTATAAAGCAGTAACATATTAGCTACTAAAGACTTTGTAAGTTGATCAATTGCCCTAAATTAACCAGCCTTGTTATGTACAACTAGTGCATAGGTAGGAAGTCTTTAAATGGTAAAGAAATCGACGTAATAGAGTTGTTTACAAGAGCTTTACATGATATCCCCCCTCCCCCCTTCACTTCGAGTTTTGATTGATGCTGAGAGGTGTAAAAAAGAACAAGTATATACAGGACATGGATGGGATAAAAATCAGCCCAGGTGGGCTGGGATTCTTGAAACAAATGACAATAAACTTATATGGAAGTCTATCAATTGGAAGGTTATATCCAGTCTGATGAGTGTAACTAGCCCAACTACGTTTAAGAGTTATTTTGAAGATTTATTGAAACCAGAAATCGTAAATAGTACGGAGTACATGGTGAGAATATACCTTATATTCCAGTTCTTGATGACCCTTTTCCATGAAAGAACTGATAGAAGCCATGAATGGAGTAAACAAAAAATAAAAGTCTTATTGGTGTTGGTCCAGGAAATATTGAGTTGCTTGCCTGCGAACTGGCTTTGTTCCATTGTATCAATTACTAAGATTCATGGTGTATCAGCAAATTAGTGTTTATATTCAATCGGGTAATAAAAGGAAAGGGCTTTGTGGAAGTTATAGAGGTAAATCAATAGTGGATCCATTAGCAAAGATTTATTTTGATTCTTCATCTACTAAATTTGTGGTGTAGCATACATAAGTGTTAAGCAGGTGCTGAAAAAAAGATGTATTGAACAAATATTAACATTACTCGTGTAAGGCGATTTTGCTAGTTTTTAGAAGTTGAAACTGTTCGTTTTACTTGTTGAGTTTTCTAAAGGAAAATGGATGTGGTAAGAGAATGTTAATGGCAGATAAGTTAATGAATTAACAGTAATTACTGCCACAATTGGTGCTCGACAAGGTGCTCTAGCAAGTTGTATATTATCTTTTGTATACAGTGATAGATTGTTGCGTACGTTTCAGAAAGGCGTTGTTTCCAATATATATATATATATATATATATATATATATATATATATATATATATATATACATATATATGTATATATATATATATATATATATATATATATATATCTATATATACATATATATGTTATATGTTATATATATATATATATATATCTATTATATATATATAATATATATATATATATATATATATTTATATTATATATACCACACACATATATATATATTATATTATATATTATTATATATATGTGTGTATATATATATATATATATATATATATATATATATATATAAAGAGAGAGAGAGAGAGAGAGAGAGAGAGAGAGAGAGCCAATTAAGAAAAAAGGCAAGGCAAGTCACATCCCCAGTCGTCTGATGCAAAAAGAAGAGTAA
>NC_061091.1:37461467-37471467 GCF_015104395.2 Macrobrachium nipponense
TAATGTATATGTATCACTGTATATATGTAATGTATAATATAGTTATATATATTATATTAATATATATATTATTATATACTATATATATCTCTATTAAATCTATAACTCTATATATATATATCTGTATATCTAATATATATATTCTATAATTTATATATTATACATATATATATATATATTATAACCATGTATTTGTGTTAATATATTTTATATTTATATATATATATATATATTATTATATATAAATATCGATATAATATATGTGTATATATATCTATATATATATAGTCTATTATATATATTATATATATATATTATATAGTATTTTTCATTTTGGAGTATTTAAAGATTTTTTTGTTATCTTTGTTTGTCGAGTAGATATGAAGAATTTTCCTTTACTTTCCTTTTTTCCCTGTGTAGATTTTTAGGACTTTTCCCAGTTTACTTGGGTTAGTGTGGAGCTCACTGAGTATTTTTTTTAATTTTAATGATTCCGTATGGAATTGAGATTTTTTCGTTTTACTTTTTCGTGGGGTATTGAGGATTTTCAAAATTAGCTTTCTTTTGGAGTACTGAGGATTTTTTGTTTTACTTTTCTTTGTGAGGTATCGATTATTTTATATAATATATATATATATATAGATTATTATATTATATATATATTATATATATATATATATATATATACCTTATATATATATATAAAACATATATATTATATTATTATATAATATATATCTATATTATATTATATAGAGAAGATATCTAGATTTTTTTATATATATATATATATATATTATTATTATATATATATATAATAGTATATAATATATTATATTATCTATATATATATTTTAACTTATATATAGATATATATATAATTAGATATATAATATATATATACATATATAGAAATATATATTATATATCTATATATATATATTATATATATAATATATATATAATATATATAGAATATATAATATATATATTATATAAATATATTATATATTCTATATATATATATATATATATATATTATATATATATCTAGATATATATATCTAAGATATAATAGCGATAGTATAAGATCTCTAGATAATATTAATATATAATATCTAATAATATATAGCGAGATTATATATTATATAGATATCTATATAACCTATATATAATATATGATATTATCTATAGATAAGCTATATATATCTATCTATATAGTATCTCTATATTATTCTGATAATATATCATATTCATATATCTCTATCTATATATATATATATATAGATATATATCATATATCTATATATATTCTATGGCTATATCATATTATATGTCTCTATATTATATAAATATAGCTATATTTACGATTATATATATATAAATATTCTCTATCTATCTATCATATATATTGATATAATCTATATATATAGATAAATAAATAATCTATATATATTCTATATATATTAGAATATATATATATATATATACTATATATATATATATATATCTATATATATATATAAAAGCCAAAGTCCGTATGATGATGTTTGTATAATGAGCTGGGGACAAAGGAAGGGAGTTAAAAGAAGATGATGAAGCTATCAAAGGCTAGAAATAAGAGCACCAAAGATATAACACACATCAAACAAATAAATAACTCAAGAGGTGTAGTGCTTAGAAAGGAGGAAGACATTGTGAAGAGATGGAAAGAATATTTCGAACAGTTGTTAAATGAAGAAAATTATAGACTAATAAGAGAGGATGGGCAAGTGAACATTGGCATGGTAATGAGGTTTTCTAGGCAAGAGTACTAAATGCACTGAAGAAGATGAAGAATGGGAAGGCAACCGGACCAGACATGATCCCGGTGGAAGGCATGGAAAGCATTAGGAGATGAAGGAGTGGATATACTGTACGATCTTATGATAAAGATCCTTGAACAAAGGAAAAGATACCAAATGAGTGGCGTGGGAGTATATTGATCCCAATTTTTAAAGGGAAAGGCGATGTCCAAGAGTGTGGTAATTATAGGGGCATTAAATTGATGTCCCACACTTTGAAGATACTGGAAAGGATGATAGATGCTAGACTGAGAGAAGAAGTCATAGGTAAAGAGCAGATGGGATTTATGAAGGGAAGGGAACAACAGATGGTATATTTTGTCTGAGGCAAATAATGGAGAAATTCGGGGAAAGACAAAGGGACCTACATATGGTATTCATTGACCTTGAAAAGGCTTATGACAGAGTCCCGACAAGAGGTATGGAGGAGCCTGAGGGAGAAGATGGTGCCAGAGAAGTATGTGCGATTGATACAAGAGATGTACCAGAATGTATTTACCAGAGTGAGGAGCAGTGTTGGGGAGGACAGAAGGATTTTGAGGTGAGAGTAGGATTACACCAGGGGTCGGCTCTGAGCCCATTTATCTTAACATAGTGATGGATGTATAATAGAGGAAGGTAAGGGAGGGACAGTACCATGGAACATATTGTATGCGGATGATATTGTTCTGTGTGCAGAGAGCAGGGAAGATCTGGAAGTGAAATTGGAACGATGGAGACAAGTACTGGAGGACAGAGGAATGAGAATAAGTAGATCCAAGACAGAATATATGTGTACCACCACTGAGGGGGATGATAGAGAAAGTATTCAGCTTGGTGGAGAGCAAATAAGGAGAGTTGATAAGTTTAAGTATTTGGGATCTTTTGTTAACGCTGGAGGAAGTATGGAAGAAGAAGTAAAACATCGGGTACAGGCAGGCTGGAACAACTGGAGAGCGGCCTCGGGAGTTCTTTGTGACAAAAGAGTGCCGCTTAGGTTTAAAAGGAAAATTTCACAAGACGGTGGTAAGAAAACAGCAATGCTGTATGGTACGGAAACAGCAAGCATGAGAAAAGCAGAGCAGAAGAAGATGGATGTGCAGAATGAGAATGCTTAGGTGGATGTCTGGGGTAACAAGAGTGGATAGGATCAGAAATGACTACATAAGGGGGTCAACTAAGGTGGTGGAAGTATCAAAGAAGTGCAGGAGGGGAGGCTGAGATGGTAGGACACCTGTTGAGGAGAGATGAGGACCACGCTGGGAGACATACTATGGGAGTGGAGGTGCAAGGAAGAAGAAAGAGAGGGAGACCAAGAAAGAGATGGAAGGACTGTGTGAGAGGAGATTTACATGAGAAGGGAATTGATGAGGCAGAAGCGCAAGATAGAAATAGATGGAAACGGCTCATCCGAAACGGCGACCCCATATAAAAATGGGAAAAAGCTGGGAAGAAGAAGAAGAAGAAGAAGATATATATATATATACATATATATATATATATATATATATATATATATATATATATATATATATATATATATATATATATATATATATATATATATATATATATATATATATATATATCTATATATATATATATATATATATATTATATATATATATATATATATATATATATATATATATATAGATATATATATATATATATATATATATATATATATATATATATATATAGATATATATATATATCTATATATAGTATATATATATATATATCATATATATATATATAGATATATATATATATATATATATAGATATATATTATATATATATATATATATATATATATATATATATATATATATATATATATATATATATAATTTCTCGTTGTCGATTACTGAGGATTTTTATTTTGTTATTCTACGTTTACTTACGAATGCTGGGAGTGAACTTACCTTGATAACTTAAGAATATATGTTAAAGTATTTCTTGTCCCTCTTATGATATTCAGGAAAGATATACCGGAACTTTTTTTCATGTAATTGGTACAAGCTGCACAATATGAACATCATAACTTTGTTACTTCGTGATATTGTCATATAAAAGGGCAGTAATTACACAGACATGCACACACAGTCTGGATCCATAACATAATTCTAGCATTTTCTGTAAAGGAAATGATAAATTATACACAAAAGAATAGTAATCAAATAATTATTAGTTTGTAAAAAAATAGTTCAGAATATATATTGAATTTTTTATCCTAAAAATAAGATTATATATTAAAAGAAATATAGACGATCCATTGTCAACCAGCAAAATAAAGCAACAATAACTGACTCTAAATCTTTATTAACCGCCTAGAAATATTCGCGCAGGTCTGAAAATTCGTAGATGTTCAAAATCACAGTTTATTTCATCCTTCATGTAAAGGAAGTATAGAAGAAAAAATTTCTGAAATTTTACCAATTCAAAAAAACAAAGAGCTGGAAAACCACAAATCTTTGCCAAGACAAAGCAATCTAATACCCAAATATCTCTTCTCACAATTAGTTACATTTCATGTCTCTCCCAAATCCTACTCAAAAGAAAAAGAGAGTCATATCAAAAATCTCTGTCAGAAATAATAGTAATCTACGCATAGCATAGCAGATGCTAAGCAACGAACTGCCTAAACGGAAAACTAAATAAGTTGTTAATACCTATTATTCGAAACAGTAATAAACTTGAAATTTCAGTAAAAACCGCTAAAATAAATTTCGATGAAAACCACCACAATTATTTGCTTTATAATCATTACCGATTTTGTTTCGAGCAAACCCTCGAACGTCAACATCCATTAAGGAATAAACGCAAACCTGAGTTCTAGAGAAACAAATCTTAATGAAATTATGAAGGAGTGGCAGTCATCATCGACTTGGGTAATAGTGATTTATCTTTGGTATAGTTTAAATGTTTAAGTAAAAGTTTATAGGTGGGCATTAGGAATAATAATATAATATTCATGTACCTCCAGAGAGTAGTACTTGTGTATGTCTTTCATAAGTTTCTTATTTTCAGTTTGGCAAACTTCAAAGATACTATAGAGTGCACAAAAATACTTGAGTTAGCCATATGAGCCGTGCCACGGTGCCAGTAAAAACTACTGGCGGCTGAAATCAAAATTAAAAGGCATAACGTCATAAATCCCAACCAATGGCAACACGATTTTCCAAACGATTGACGCATAACGTCATTTGTTTGCATACTGTGTTCGGAAGGAATATTTTGGCTGCGGTTTAGTAGCCAAACTTTTATTTTTGTGGGTCACATATTGAATTTACTAAAACATACTTGTTAAAAATAAGTATTAAAGTTGCAGTTTATAAGAAATACGACTGTATTGTGTTTGTAGTGCTGCCCAGCATTCATGGTGTAAAGAGAAAATCTTGGACGCGTGGCATTCAGAGAAAAACCTGGATAAGGTGTCAAGATCAAGTCCAGAATGCATGGAGCAAAATGGAAAATTCTGGATACATGGTATAAAGATAAAATTTGGAGTTCATAAAATAAAGAGAAAACCGTGAAAGCGTGGTTTAAAGAGGACATTTGAATTCATGGTTTATACATTCGTGACGTAGTTGGTGACGCTTCATGTAACATCACTGCCTCTCCTTTGATGCCAACAATACATTACAACCGCTTGCTGGCTTTCGTGGGACACACGCTGTTATAGGAAAAAAATCGAGTTGAGTGTCTTTGTGTACTCTATAGTATCTTTGGTAAACTTCTTCAGCTTGTTTATTAAAGTAGGCAGGTTGCTGCTGCAAACAGTGTGACGTTAAGTATCGGGTTTAATATTACTCAGTTTGTCAGAAGTTTAATCTTAGCTACAACCAAAATAAGGGAATCTTCTGATCCCCAAAGGTTTAAGCAAGGAGCAAATCTGTTCCTGCTCTTTGCTGACGTTTCCTGAGTTCAGGTGCATAGGTTTTATTTGCTATTCCAGCATATTCATTCGCTCATCACCTTCTCCTGTAACTTGTCTCTGATTTCCTTTTGGATTTCTCTTGGGTTTATAGTTTCTTGGCTCCGTCTATAAGGGTTTTCGCTGAAGAGAAAATCAGGTCACAAGAAAACCACAGGGTAGAATCCTGAGTATAGACTTGGATCTGCTCCCCACTTGGGTGCACATAAAACTCCTGCGTTGAACACCAGTGTCAAAAAGCACGATGTAAAGTCCTACTGTCAAGCATACTTTCATGAGCCTGCCCCGTTAGAGCAAGGAGGGGTCAGGTCGCAATCAATTGGAATTATAGCCATTACTAGTGTGACTATTCCGGTTTTTAGTTATTATTATCCGGTGATTGATAAACGAATGATACAGAACAAACCATGCATTTGTTGAGTTTCCTGCCACTGGTAGAAATATTTCAGTTTTTGGTGAAATTTACAACAATAAGTAAAAGTTAGTTAAGGTAAATCCTATTTTTCAAGTTACGTTTTACTAATTTGTTCACGTAAACCGTATGTTCGTTCCATATTAATACTTTCGGAAAGTATTGCTTTCATGACAGCAGAACCAAACAGACATGTTTGTGGCGCACTTTTACTTTAAATTAAGGTGATTTACCCTGTTAAATCATAGTTACTAGGAAAATTCGGCATTTTCTTATCATTTATTCTACCAGATTCAAAATGGTCCAAGTTAAACGTGTTTTTGTTAGAAATAGAAGTGTGACGAGAAAAGAAGTTAGACTATATTTTCCTTCTCCTTATTTTACACAAAACTAATTGTCATCAAAATTCATTTAATAAGAATGTCATTATTCCTCATCGTATAATGTTTATAATGTAAACGATGCATAGAAAATAATTCACTGTAAGGAAAAACCAAGTTCATTGTTTAAGGTACTACTATCCTCACAAGAACTATTTAAAAGAAATCTTGCGCTATTTATGCTAAATCAAATACCATTTGATTGTGCAATTAAGGCTTAAATAAATAGTATTCCATGGCAGAACAGTGGGTATTTTGGTTTAAAAGGTTGTTCCGGGAGACGCCCCTTTCCCGAGCCATTCAGCTAATGGAGTAATGATATCAAACACCCTCTGGTCCTTAATGATGCACGAGGGCTTTTATTATGGGTCTGGCCTACGCTATACCGTTATAGACTCCGAAGAACTGCTATCCAGTATTTGACATATTTTAAGGGAAAATCACACTGGATACTGAAGAGCATTCTTGATTATATATCCTATAATCTTCGCTCAATTAAACATGGCTAATAGAATTTCAAGAATGTAAAAGTAAATACTACCTATCTACCCAAAATAATTGAATGTCTAACGTTTACGCCAGTGTCCATTCATCCAAATTTGTTTCCATATAGAGTATATATATACATATATATATATATATATATATATATATATATTATATATATATATATATATATCATATACTATACCTATATATACATATATATATATATATATATATATAATATATATATATATATATATATATATATATACATACATATATATACATATATATATATATATATATATATATATATATATATATATATATATATATATATATATATATATATCTATATCTATATATATATATATATATATATATATATATATATATATATATATATATATATATATATATATATATATATATATATATATATATATCTCAAGTATAAAAGGGCCATTAAAACACTCTTGTTTAAAGCAAAGGACTATATCCTCCACTCTTATCAAACAGTGAATGACAAAAGGAATTTCATTAGTGAAATGTGAAGTGGGAGATGCCCGTAGGTGATGCCTGGGGTCACTGCTAAGCCACCGTTAGTTCTGTTGATTGTCTTAATCTGCTTCATCGTTGCCTTAATGAAGATAATGTCTATATGGTCAGTCCCAAGCTCCATTGGAAAGGTTGATCCTATTATTTTATTGTTTTATCTGTGAAGATTCTACCATCTGACATTTGCATTGACAGCTGCTCTTTTATAAAATTCAGGATGCGTTCCAATCCATGGTATGTTTCATGTTATTTAAATGATGGAAAATTGCTGAACTATGTTGTCCATATCTAACTGATCATTTAGGTTGAGTTAATATTTCCAAAGGAAATTTTTCAAGTGAAACCATAGTATGACTTACCACAATACCTACAGGAGATCTCATAAATCCCTAAGATTTGTGTGATCTCTCTTAAATTATCCTTTTCTTTGTTTTCTGTGGGTTTGTAAAAAATGCTCTTCACTTTATGTATGTATGGCTTTTTCTATTATGTGCTTGGGGTATTTTAACATGCTAAGTTGATATCTGATTGTTTCAAGTTCTTTGTTAAAAAAATCTGGGAAGCCAATTCTCGGGATCTAAGAGATATGTTATTTCCTGAGCTGAGTTTAACTGAAACGTCATGATAGCTGTAACAATGTATGCATGAAAGTGGAAATGTTGCTTTCCTGAAGATAATGAATTTGTAGTTGTTATTAGTTCTGATGATGAAGACATCTAAAATTTGATAGTTTTTTAATGTCATTGTCATTCACAATAATTTTAAAGAGAGTTTTAATTTTGCAGGCTGATGACGCACTGAAATAATGTGTGAAACGTTTCTTGTGAATAAACCATGGATTTTATGATGTTTTTTATGGACCCTGTTGTTTACGTGATATATATATATATATATATATATATATATATATATATATATATATATATATATATATATATATATATATATATATATATATATTATATCTATATATATATATATATATATATATAATATATATATATATATATATATATATATATATATATATATATATATATATATATATATATATATATATATATTCACACATAAACAAAATCATAATCCCTCATGCACTAATTCAAGAGAGATCACGCAAATCTTAGTCACCTCCAACCTTTTCATCTCCACTTATCTGAATACACTGGGGAAAGCCTTAACTAATGTTCAGCAGAACCAGTTTCCAAAGACATAGGGATTTATGAGATCTCCTGTAGGTATTGTGATAAGTCATATTAATACACACACACACACACACACACACACACACACACACATTACTACTATATATATATATATATATATATATATATATATATATATATATATATATATATATATATATATATATATATATATATATATATATATATATAAGAAGGTAAGTGGGACACCAGAGTACTACAATGCCTTTCGGTTACTTGTCCTTTATTTAACAAATTGAATAAATATAAATATAAGTTTATAAAGAAAGCTTGTATAAATGTCAGATGGGGGATTACAAAAGAAAACAACCTGTAATCCAACACAATTGAAGTATCAGTGGACCTACCAAAACAGGTTGAATATTTAAGAGGATTTACAATGTATTAGGCCCAACAGTCTAGAAGCAGGGACTAGACTATTAAAAGATTTATAAGGAATCCGACTGACCACCAGAAATGTTATAATTGTACACATCAATAATTCTCCTTTCGGTAAAAATGAATTTTCTTAAGGTGAACATTAAAAAAATAATATTAAACTTATGAGGCAATTGTCTTTTTCTAATTCTAAAATAAACTTGATGGATGGTACCTGGTTATTCAAATTAGAAAGTAAATAATTTACATCAATACCAGAAGGCAAAACAGCTAAAATATCGTCAACAAATCTATACAAATTTAAAGAAGTATAAATGGTATTAGGTAAATATTGTTTTTCAAAGAATCACATACATAAGTTTGAGAGGAGTGGGGATGAAGGGTTGCGCATTGTTATACCAAATATTTGTTGGTATAATTCACCATTGAATATAAACTTACCATCACAAATGCTTAACCTAGTGAGTGAAATAATATCAATTACCGGTAGAGGTAATTCATGATTGATTAGTTCATTGATAAGATACTATAAAATAAAATTTATAGGGACTTTGGCAAAAAGAGAGCTAATATCAAAACTAACGATTCTATCAGTGAAGGGATTTTGTTTAAGTCATCAACCAAACCTAGAGAATTATATATATATGAGAATCGGAGATAGCGTCTCCAAGTATCGGGGACAATAGCTTGGTAATATATTTTGAAAGTTCACATGATATTGATTCATAGGTAGCATGGGACTATTTTCTTTGTGCGTTTTTACTAATCCGTACAAGTACGGTAACGAGGCAAATT
>NC_061091.1:37476467-37483266 GCF_015104395.2 Macrobrachium nipponense
ACTGGAATATGTCACGTGTAATTTATAGCAGCAACTGCCGGTACAAGAGTCAAATGATGGAATCGGCCTTGATAAAAGAGAAGCAGGTAATGAACATCTCAAAAGGGGCGTGGATCTCAGATGTCGTCGACGCAGTGTTCATTCAACCAACGCTTAAGAAGATTAAAGGAAGATTATCAGCGGGGGTGACCTAAATTGGCTTACTTGTGGACGGATCTCTTGGTATAAATACCACCTTTTCTGTAAACTTTTCTCATTCATATACCTGAAGAGAAGAGACAGCAGTCTCTGAATATAGTACTTTTCTCTCTACATTTTTGGTGTTTTTTATGGGCTCCTTTTATTAGATGGAATTCTGTTGTTACAGAACATTTTTACCAGTCATATATATATATATATATATATATATATATATATATATATATATATATATATATATATATATATATATATATATATATATTAATGTTAAGAAACGGAGTTCTTAACATTTTTTTTTTTAGATATAATTGTTTTCCTTTAAAATATTTTTACAAAAGTTTGTGAAAGTTGTTGGATATGAATCTTAACGAACCACATATCATATAACGTTCTTAAACTACGTAAAAATGTGCGCTATATTTCCCTTCCTTTTTAATGACGATTTCCGCAGAAAGATTATAAAGTTCATGAGAGAAGAATTTCCCTTTGTATATATAGAGCTTATTCCGAAAAACCCTCCAACGCTCGGGTCTCTTTGCAGATCTAAGGATGGACTGTGTTTGCGTCTAACATCTAACATCATTAATAAATAAATATATTTGTCCCAGATGTGAGCTGGGAACCTACGTTGGATGTAAGAGACGGTTACTGAACGTCCGCATCTGTAGCTACCAAGTCGTCAGTTATAGGACGGGATGTAGATTGTCCTGGCCAGAATGATCAAATATTAGGAATCACGCTGCAATCTGCAAAATGCAGATTTATATGAAGAATTTCCAAGTAATAGCCTCAGCCCAACTCGAGGACGAGCTTACGACTTTAAAGTCAATTTTCATTGAAGCACTCGTTCCCTCGTTAAATGCAAAGACGTTTTCACACCCTTGTTTATTTTGTAATTTTTTTTTCTGCTGCTCTCTTCTTGTTAGTTTTACATTTTTGTGTTGGGTCACTTTTTAGCCATGTACTGGGTAGGGTTGTTATGAAGTATTCTAAGAAATGTATTTTTTGAAAATTTTCATAATTTTATGTAGTGACGTTCCTTTTTATCAAACAAACTTATATGTGATATTTTGCAGCATTGAAGATGCAATGGATTATTGGGAAATGCCGTCGGCCACAATAAATGCAGTTAATTATCCGTATGCCCTTCCATCTACCCTTGGTCTCTGCATATTGGGCTTCTGCCTTCATCATCATCGTAGATATATTAAAGGCAGTAGTAGCAACATATAATATTAAATAGGGGGGTTGATAACCTTAGCTCTTGCCAGCTAGAGACAGATGCAAAACGCTGGATTCCTCGAAGATGCTGAAATGGAAAAAACAAACAGGAAGGTTATCGGTGCATAATTGGGGTCAGTGATGCATTCCAAAGATCACTAGTTTCATGTATGTAGCGTGCATGCATCTGTGCACCGATTGGTGAGTGTGTTCGAAATGCACAGAAAATGACTTATAATCTATTGTATGAGAATCAAAGGGGGACTCACTGAACTTGATTGATAGAGTGTGGAACATGCCACAGAAGAGGCGCTAGAAATTTGCTGCAAGATGGATTCGAAGTCACCATATAGAAAAATGGGTTTTCTCTAGTCTATATTTTGACTTTGATAAACTATGAATTTTTGGACACTTAGGGGAAAAGGGGGTACTTACTTAAATATGATTTTGAGAGGAATATGATAGTTTAACGTTTTGTTTTTTTTGGAGTCATTCTTAACTCATTTTATTCCATTTTCATGTTAGCTAATTTTGGGAAATTAAATGTATATTTTTTGTAACAGCAAGTGTTTATAATAGCCTAGTTTTAAACTTTGATTTTCAGCTAACTTCCGAGATGGCATTCAACATCAAAATGGTAGGCCACGTTACCGGTTAGGTGTTTTTTTTATTTGTTTAAACTAGTGTCATTTGACCTCATTAGAGATTTTGGTGGCTAGCGGTTAAAAGGTACATTCAAGCCGATAGGTAACGTTTTTGAAGAAACTAGAATTTGATAGGTTAGGCATATTTTAGGGAAAAGAGGTTATAATTATGTATTAGGCAACTGACTCTTTTGCTGATTTGAGGGAATTTATCCCATAGTCAGGAATTAAGCCAGGTAGCTACTGCTGGCAGTGATCTTAGATGCTATTTAGTGTAAAGACATGTCCCTGTGTTTCTACGAGGGAAAGTGAATTTATATGATAACGGGAATTAATTATGCGCGGTTGCAAGTGTAACCAGGTCTGGGTACTATGCCCTAAGATGAGTGCAAATGACTTCGGACCTATGAAGACGTGAGTGTATAAGTTTATTTTTTATTTTTTCTCTTTATTGGTGTTAATTTGCTCACAAGTATATTTCATTTAGATGGCCTTCAGGATTCAGCGGACATTATGGGTTTGTTGTATTGAAATGTATTAGAAAAGTGGTATGATAAGTTTTGTTTTTGTGCGTGGCATGAGAGAGAGAGAGAGAGAGAGAGAGAAGCTGCTGGGTGAATGGTTGTGCGATGTGATCGCTAGCTCCTCAGATTTTGGTTCGAGATACATTTTCTTTCTCTCGCTAGCTTCTTCCCATTTTTTTTATAGACCATCTCATGACCTTGTAAGAGTTCAATCATCTGATTGACCCTAAGCCTGAGAAGCAGCTAGATGCAAATAGCGGTTTATTGGATTAGTGCATGTTTTTGGGGTTTTTTTTGGTGAATGATATGTTATTACTTTTGGGTTGGTGGTTTGTCTGGGCATAAATATATCAATGTTATTAAGGTCAGGGCAAATCTTGAAGCATAAGATTTACCATAAAGAAGGCAACATGGCAGAAGCAAGTACAAGCCAGACATTAGTGAACAAAATAACAACCATAAATGCAGGAGTTAGCTCTTTATGAGGCATTATTGATGGCGTTCTTTCCCAACCAGTGCAAATTTTTATTGAGGGGGTGAATTACTATTTAAATGCCAAGGGAATTAAGGATGATACAGAGGCATTCACAGAAGCAAAAGCCTTGTTAGATCTCAATAAAGGGAATTTGTCATTTAGATGCTGTAGTTTTCTGTACACAAAATGTGGGTCATGGACCGAACTGCAAACATTTTTAAGGGCGGCTTATGGCTTGAAAGAACACGGAGATATGGTAAGAGATTTAAGAGGGCTGTACAAAATTAGAAAAGGGACAACAAGCTTGACTGAGCTCAAAAATTTTTGACTCAGCAGGAGAATGGATACAGAAATTGAAAAATTCCACATGGGTAAATGGGAATAATGTCTCACTCGACAATTTACATAAATTGCTGCACTTCACAATGCTTCTACATGATAGTGTTAATAGGACTATTTTTGGTTATAAAAGGGGTTGTGTTGGGCAACAGACTTTTGCTGGGCCAGCCTGCATGTAGAAGACACAATATATCTATCCATAGAGGTGTTAGTGGTATAACAGTTGGAATACCCGGTGTTTTTATCCCTTATGAGGAGGCAAGTGAAACTGAGGATGTGGGAATAATGAAATGGGGGTATTTTTGGCGAGACTAATGGTAATGATACCAGGGATATGGGGAGTGGTGATACCAAAACCCACACTGATGATACAGGGAATAACAGCGGTGATGTCGGTAATGATAATGGGGATATTCAGGGCAACGGTGGTAACAATTTTGGCGGGTTCAGCAATGGCATTATGGGTGGTGATGCTGATACTAAAACTGATGTTATTACTGATACTAATAATGGGGTCTTGTTGGATGCAATGAGTGCCACGGGCGGTGATATTTATGGGATCATGGAATAGGGAGGTAATGACCACAAATATAAATGTGTTTTATCGGAGGATTTTATTTTAATGCCAGGTTCAAAGACTATGGTAAAAGTCAAACTGAGGGAAGTGAGAAAGCCCACGGAACTCTGTGTAATTGAGGGTAGAGAGAAACTAAGAGGGATTATTAGCACTGCATCAGTGAACAGTGTATCAAACGCTGGTGTTACATGGGTAGAATTACAGAACTGCAATGATACAGTTAGGAAATACCAGAAGAATACATATGTGGTAGACCTCCAAGATTGGACTAGTTACAGTGGTTCAGTGGGTATTGTAGTGGAGAAAACTGAGTTTTCAGAGGCAGAAACGCAATCAAGAAAGAAAATATCTAGAGAACATTTAGCAAATACAGATTATAAAAAGCATAGAGAAGCGGTAAGCAGGCTTTTGGCAGAATTTGGGGATACGGTAGCTTTACGAGGGATAAACTGGGGTTGATTAATGTGTTAGAACATAAGCTAAACTTAGAGGAAGGTATGAAACCCAGTTTTATTCCTGCATACCGTATACCTTTCAAAATCAGAGAACAGGTAGAGAAAGAGGTCAGTAAGTGGGAAGAGGAAGGAATTATTAGACCTAGCGTGTCTCCATACAACTTTCCTCTGTTAGCAGTGCCTAAGAAGGACGGCTCTGTCTGACTATGTGTCGATTTTAGACGTTTGAATGAAAAGACAATTCCTGACCTTTACCCAGTCGCATGCATACCAGATCTTTTTGTAGAAATTGGGGGACATAATATTTATAGCTCAATTGATTAGCACAGGGTATTTTGCAGGTCACTCTTAGAGAAAATAGTAAGGAATATACTGCCTTTTCAGTGCCCAAGGGACACTATGAATTTATGCGGATGCCGTTCGGTTTATCAGGTAGTCCAATGAACTTTACGAGGTTGGTAAACACAGTTTTGCACGGGTTATTGGGTAAAAATGTTTTTGTGCACAAGGGTGATAAGTTAATTGCAGCAGACTCGATCGTACAACACCTAGAAGTGCTTAGGAGACTTAGGTTAGCAGGATTGAAAATTGAGCTAGCTAAGTGTTCCTTCTTGAAGAAGCAAATCACATATTTAGGCCATGTCATATCTAAGGAAGGGGTTAGAGTAAATGACGATAAAGTCAAAGCAATAGCAGATTTTCATACCTCGAAATCAAAGAAAGAAATTAAGTCATTCCTAGTCTTCTAACAGTTGTGTTGTGGGAAGACATTCAGTTTCATTGGGGAGAACCGCAACAAGTAAGTTTTCAAAAACTTAAGGATGGCTTAATGAATCCCACAGTTCTGAAATTTCCAGATTTCAGCAAACCGTTCATATTAGTGACTGATGCCAATCAGGAGGGTATAGGTGCTTGCATTATGCAAAAATTTAATAGGAGATTCAATCCCATTGCTTTTTATAGCAGGAAATTTAGGACAAAGGGCAGCAATGAAAGACTAATGGCTACCGTAGATAAAGAAGCCTTTGCAATAGTATCAAGCTTGGTTCATTTTAAAATGCTATTGATGGGGAATAAAGTAGTTCTTACAGACCACAAACCATCATTGGATCTTTTTAATAAACCTGATTTGTCACCCAAAAGAGCTCGATGGTTCTTAACTATCAGGGACTTCAATGCAAAGCTCAGATATATAGAAGTCCAATTAAATGTAGTCGCAGATACCCTTAGCAGAATTTTTCATGATCCAGAAGGATTTGAAGTTGCGCTAGTTACTAGTGATTCTTTACAATGGGGGTATGGATCTCATAGAGCAAAGGCAGGATGAGTATGAAATTTTGGCAGACGCAAAAGCGTTTCTCAGAGGGGAATCAGTCAGGGAAGGTTATAAGCTACCTTTTTCAGGTTTAGAATTAGAAGGTAATCTGTGGTCATGAAAATTAAATGTGAATTAAGGACTAGTGAAAGTAAAGGAGGCTTGCCACAGATCGTAATTCTGAAAGTCCTAATTCCAGTGGCTTTGGATATAGTACATTGCAGGTTATGTAGTCCACACTTGGGGATAGAAAAAACGTATAATGAGGTGTGTGCTAAATATATTTGGAAAAATATGGGGATAGATGTGGAATATTTTGTGAAAAACTGTACAGTGTACAATACTTGCAAGCCCACAAGGATAACTTCCTGCAAATTACGGTCATATCCAATTACCAAGTAGACCTTTTCAGAGAATACATATGTATATCCTAGGAAATTTTTGTGAATCTAGGTATGCGAATAAATACCTGTTGGTAATAGTAGATGACCTAACGAGGATAGCAGAAAATTTTCCATTTACGTAAGCTTATACAAAACAGCCGAAGTATAAAAAGTATATTTTTGTAACAGTGAGAGCTTATATTAGCCTAGTTTTAAACTTTGATTTTCAGCTAACTTCCGAGATGGCATTCAACATAAAAAAGTAGGCCACATTTCCGGTCAGGTCATTTGAACTCGTTAGAGATGTGCGTGTGTATATATATATATATATATATACACACACACACACATTATATATATATATATATATATATATTATATATATATATATATATGTTTGTGCGTGTGTGTTTGTGTCTGTGTGTGTTTGTGTGTGTGTATGTGCGGTGATTCAATACAGTTTTTTTAATTAGCTGATGATGTGAGAACAGAAATGTCCTTAAGAATATTAATTTCTCAACAAAAATCGTAGGATCAAGCAACTGTTAAAGTTTGACATTGTGGGGATTGATCATCTAATAAAGAAGAGCAATAAGAGTAGCAAACGCTCTTCCCAAGAGTACTGTAAGGCACGAACCAGAAGAGAGAGAGAAGAACTGCGACGT
>NC_061091.1:37483766-37493766 GCF_015104395.2 Macrobrachium nipponense
GAACTACTTTCTTTAACAAAATAGCAGGAATTCCATCAGGCCCTGCAGCAGCTCCATTTTTTAATTTCATTAATAGCCTGCACAATATCAGCTTCATTATATCTATGTCAGCTAAATATTCACTATTTTCATCCCTTACTTCTATATCATTATCTTCATTATCTATTCTAGGGTGAATTCTCTCTTATATCGTTCTGCCAGAATGTTGCAAATTTCCTTTTTTTTCATTCGTTAATCTCCCTTCAATTCTCAGAGGGCCTATTTCTATTCTTCTTTTATTCATCTTCTTTGCATATGAGTATAATAGTTTGGGGTTTTGCTTGATATTTAATAGGGTTTTTTCTTCCAAGTCCCGTTTTTCATTTTCTTTTGATTGTATAATCTTTTGTTCTGCATTTTCTATCTTACTTTTTAGTTCTATAACTTTCCATGCATTTTTTTGTTTTTTTTCTTTTGCAAGACCTTTTTTCCACTTTCTGATTTTTCTGGAACAAGATCCTTCTGTCTCTTGGTATGCATGAATGATGTTTACTTTTCTTCTTCGGTATATATTTTTCCACTATTTTCTCCAATATTTTATATAATATCTCCGTATTTACCCTTATGTCATCACTTACGAAAATGTTATCCCAATCTTTGTTTAATTCTTCATTAATTTCTGACCATTTTATATTTTTACTGTAGAAGTTGTATTTTCCATATCCTTCCCACTTTTTCATTCTTGCTTATCTCTATTTTCACTTGCTTTGGAATGAACTGTTAATTCTATGACATTATGGTCTGAAATACTCGCATTATAAACTATTATTTCTTTAACATAATTCAATCTCGTTCACAAAATACTAGGTCTAAAGTATTTTCCTTTCTTGTTGGCAGGTGATTTATTTGTTGAATGTTGTATTCTAGTAGCATATCTAATAGCTTTTCAAATTGCCTCTTATCTTCTGCACTACTATTACTCTCTTTTTTTATATGTATAAGTACAACCACAATCTCCTATTCGTTCTTTCCATTCTACGAAAGGAAAGTTGAAGTCACCAGATAGGAGAATAGTCCAGTCCTTGTGATTTCTACATATATCATCCAATTTTTCAATTATTAAGTCAAACTCTTTGAGTATTAGGAGGTCTATATATTACTATGTTCATCAATTTTTTCAGATTCAAATTCTACCGCTATTAGTTCACATTCTGAGTTTACTATATTTCTCATATATTTTTTTCCTTGTTTTTTTGTCTTTCCCATATATTGCGGTTCCCCCTTGATTCCTATCTATCTGATCTATAAGTTTGGAACCCTTTTATTTGATCATCATTCCCAGTCTCTTGGGAATACCAGGTTTCACTTATATTCATTATATCTATTTTCTTTCATTTTGGGTTTCAGTTCTTCTAAGTACTTTATTTTTCTTTTTGAGTTACTCGTAACTAAACCCTGCGCATTCATCACTATGATGGTTTGCGTGTTTTCTCCTTCATTTAATACTGGTAGTATAAGGATTTTCCCAGTCTCTTTCCTGTTCTGGTATGTTGTTCTTTTTTTCATTTCCAGAAATTCTGACATTAAAAAATCCAACTTTTGGGAACCATATATTTGATCTTCCTTCATCATAATATTAATTTTGTGTCTGAATCTGCAATTTTCTCCGTTTCTGCAATATCCTCTTGCATAATAAATACAGTTATTATCTCTTGAGTAGAATTTCGGAGCTGAGAGAGAGAGAGAGATACCTATTCACTTCACGTTAAGGGATCAGAAACAGTGATTGCATTATTGCAATAGCAAAGAATTTGAAGAATGCAAGAGTGCTCTTTTCAAAACTGTACATTAAAAAAAGAAGAAAAAAAAAATGATTTACACCTACGCATAAGAAAAGAATTTCCCGCCTCAGGAATAGAGTAAGTGAAGAAAGAGACAAAGATGTCAATACTCTACAGTTGTAATTTACGACAGGAAAAATCGTATTTTGTTTCGTGACGGTCTGGTTATTGATAGATTCAGTCCTCGTTTATTTTTTCTTCTGTGTAATGGGCAAAATATGATTGAACTGAAAATTTGCTGTTGAAATATTGTAGGTTTGATGGACTAATTGGAGGATCAACACATTCTGAAAGTTGTAATGGAATTTGATGCGTTCTTTATTCAAGAATCAAAGAAATATTTTAATTCAAATATACCAGTGTTTGACGTTTAATTAAACAGATGTATGTAGCGCAGGGCCTCACCATGGAGGAAATGTTATTAAAGATGTACTTGGCAAATGGCTTGTTTAATGTGAATACTGATGATGTAAGACAAATATGGGTAACGATGGCTAAGTGGCGGAGTTTTCAACTTATACCATCGTAAGACTCGACTTATTACAATCCAGTTCTTCATTGAAAACTCGCCGCTCATATCCCACCCCGGGTAACACTATACTACTGGGTGATTTTAGCGGAAGAATAGGGTGTTAGCGGTAGAATAGGAACACCCTACATTATAAATGAAGACGGTCGAATGTATCAGTATTCTGAAGGGTACATTCAGTGGCTAATATAATCACGGTAGAGCCATTATCAATATACGCAAGCACAATGATTTACTGATAGTGAATAATCTCCAGTTAAGAGATAAAAATTTAATAGGTAATCTAAGGACAGACAGGGAAGAAGATGCGTCTCAGAATCTCACTTGCGTTTGTCTAAAAGACCGTGTTTAAGTCTATTAAAGGAGTTTCGTGTTCACCAGGATGTTGAAGGGTCAGATCATTCACCGATATTCGTTACTTTATTGCTATAAAGCAGTAACATATTAGCTACTTTCGAAGACCTTGTAAGTTGATCAATTGCCCTAAATTAACCAGCCTTGTTATGTACAACTAGTGCATAAGTGGGAAGTCTTTAAATGATAAAGAAATCGACGTAATAGAGTTGTTTACAAGAGCTTTACATGATACCCCCCCTCCCTCACCAGCTGTAGAAGATAGTAACGACTTGGAGATGGCCTTCACTTCGAGTTTTGATTGATGCTGCGAGGTGTAAAAAAGAACAAGTATCTACAGGACATGGATGGGATAAAAATCAGCCTAGGTGGGCTGGGATTCTTGAAACAAATGACAATAAACTTATATGGAAGTCTATCAATTGGAAGGTTATATCCAGTTTGATGAGTGTAACCAGCCCAACTACGTGTAAGAATTATTTTGAAGATTTATTGAAACCAGAAATCGTAAATAGTACGGAGTAGATGGTGAGAATATACCTTATATTCCAGTTCTTGATGACCCTTTTTCCATGAAAGAACTGATAGAAGCCAAGAATGGAGTAAACAAAAATAAAAGTCTTCTTGGTGTTGGTCCTGAAATATTGAGTTGCTTGCCTGTGAACTGGCTTTGTTCCATTGTATCAATTACTAAGATTCATGGTGTATTAGCAAATTAGTTTTTATATTCAATCAGGAAATAAAAAGAAAGGGCTTTGTGGAAATTATAGAGGTATATCAATAGTGGATCCATTAGCAAAAATTTATTTTGATTCTTCATCTATTAAATTTGTGGTGTAGCATACGTAAGTGTTAAGCAGGTGCTGAAAAAAAAAGATGTATTGAACAAATATTAACATTACTCTTGTAAGGCGATTTTGCTAATTTTTAGAAGTTAAAACTGTTCGTTTTACTTGTTGAGTTTTCTAAAGCGTTCGGATGTGGTAAGAGAGTGTTAATGGCAGATAAGTTAATGAATTAACAGTAATTACTGCCACAATTGGTGCTCGAGAAGGTGCTCCAGCAAGTTGTATATTATCTATTGTATACAGTGATAGATTGTTGCGTACGTTTCAGAAAGGCGTTGTTTCCAATATACCTATATATATATATATATATATATATATATATATATATATATATATATATATATATATATATATATATATATATATATAGAAAGAGAGAGAGAGAGAGAGAGAGAGAGAGAGAGAGAGAGAGAGCCAATTAAGAAAAAAGGCAAGGCAAGTCACATCCTCAGTCGTCTGATGCAAAAAGAAGAGTAATGATTTTTTTAAGCATTCCACTTCAGGACAGGGACTGTTCTAAAAAAAGAAAAAAAAAGTGGCACACTAATCCCACGAGTACGACCAACCTTATGTTTCTTTATTTATTTATTTCATTTTAATATTTTTCTTTCTGATGTATTTTAATCACACCGACTTATATAACTTTATTCCTGATATTTATTTGTTACGTTAGTGCAAGGACATCATTCTGCTCTGTGATGGACTGCGCAATGAAGTTTTCAGTGATCTGTAATGATAACAGCTCTTTATCGATCATCTCGATCTGAATTCTGCTGAAAGTTTTGTACATGATATTCAATGATTACGCCCTTGGGTGAAAAAGATTGTTTGTCGTCTCTGTCACCATTCCTTTTGAATTTGTTAGTGATCAGTTTAAGCTTTTGGTTACCGATTCTACTTTACTTACTGCAAGTTATTTCGATTTACCACTGTGTATCCCGCGTTTCAACGGTCTTCTTGAATTTACATTATTCCATTAATGCCCAGCGAAAGTGTAATTCCTTTGACAGGCGATAGGCAAAGTCTCAAGGACAGAAAAACAGAGACTAAAATGAATATACGACACTGAAGACTTTTTTGTCTCTCTCATAACCTGGTCTTTCAGTGGTGTTAGCAAATCTGCATACCACCAGTTCCTTCCTTGTACAGGACAGCATTTTGTGAGGCGATTCAAGTAGCTTGAGGCGTCTTGTAAAAAGGGAAGAATAAAGATACACCTGTTCCATATGAGCATAATGTATTACATCGTTAATAAGACCATAAAAGTCAAAACTAATTAACATGCTATCACTGAACTCGACTTATACTGGTATATAAAACAAGAATTCTAATTAGCTTTGATGGAGGTTGTATTTACTGAAAACCTACACCTGAGTTTTTTCTTTTCAATGAAAGATATAAAATGCAAATTGACATTTTTCTCTTCACCACTTTTGCGAAACTGGTTGAAGCATTTTCGCAGATATTTCCATAATTATTGGAAAGTCCAACAAATACTCTTCATGCTTTGCTATCGGGAATTTTCCTACACCGGGACTGGTCAATTTAAACATGAATTCAAAATGAACAGCGATATAGCTTCCGAGCATTCGCAATTTCCCCTTATTTTGATTCAGGCATGTTGAGATATTTTGTTTATGGTACAGTATGCCGATGAAAACTTTGCTAACGTTCCTGATTGATATCTGAATGGGTTTGGAATGTTTATAAACTGTGAAAATTAATTTCGATCCAAGCAAGTAAAAATTGCGCCTAAGTTTCTTCGGCTCAATCGAGTTTTCTGTACAGCGTATAATGCTGCATGAAATTCTTCATGTGCTGCAGTATGAAACTCCTAGGCTAACCTTTAAGGTACATTCACATATTCACGTATCAAGCCGCGCATGCCCACGCATGAACGGAAATTGGTAGTTAGAAACCTCTTACGATAGTACTACGAACATATCCCGATATGCGTATTTATGATCGTGGGCATTTGGGGAGGAGTCGGGAGGTCGCTACGAACGATCCTAGGACGCGTGGGGAACCATGCACGCTTCATGTTCAAATAGCCTCGTTCACACATTCACGTATCAGGCCCACGCATGTTCATGCATGTGAAACGTAGCTAAATGGGTGGTTTGTCGGCGCGATCAAATGGATACGTGTCACAGGCCGATGACTGTAAGTCAACATAACGACGCCATACCATAAGTACAAAGTTGACGGGAACCTTTCGTTAATTGCCACGATAATGGGTTACACCCCAAGTAGTGCGTGGCCAAGCAAGTAACACTCACGTACGTATACCGTATGTTTAACGACCTCACACAACGCCATCACGTCAAACCCAACGTACGTCGGCGGGTATACAAAAGGCCAGTGCTGCACACATGTGTGATTGCAGTTCCAATCACCGCCTACCTGTAGTAAGAAGTATTCTCCTGCTGCTAAATCAACATGGAGAACATTGACGACAGCCTTGCCCTTATAACACTAGCAAACCGACACAGAACCCAGGTAATGGAGGCCGTCGTGGAGTATGTGCAGTGCATGGTATTGGTGGAAGTTGCGTAGCCCTATATTGCAATTGAAAATCAGACAAACACACACACACACACATATATACGTATATATATATATATATATATATATATATATATATAATATATATATATATTATATATATATATAAACATATATATATATATATATATATAGTATATATATATTCAGACTTATATATGTTTGTTTGTGTGTGTGTACATACGCAGAGGACTTTGAGGGAAGATTCTCTTGAAAGTTGTCTGTATTTGGAAACATTAAAATCATTTTTCTTTATTACTGTATTTCAGTCTAAAATTCAGGAAGTAGTGAATAATTAGATATAATTGATCTTCAAACTTCATTTATATGTTTGTGATTTTATATTTGTTATATTTATTTCTCTGCCTTATTTATTACTTTCTATGTCAACTTCCTTATTTTTTTATGTTCGTACTGTTTATTTTTCATTTGTATTTCAGTTAAGAGTTTTGTTTCAATTATATCTTATTTTGCATAATTCTTATTTGTTATTATTCTTAGTTCATTTGGTACTAATACTTAATTTAGTTCATTGAATAACCGTTATTGTTAAATTATATGTTATTTAGCATATTCATTGTTATTCATTATCCTTGAATATAAGTTACTTTCAACTATTTAGTTGTTTGAATATGTCTTATTTTTGTTATTATTCTTATTTCATTTTGTGACTTTGATGGGTTTAGTTTATTGAATAAAATATATTTTTCAATTATATTTTTTATTCTTTTAACTAATACTGTTATATACTTTTAAACGTAAAATAATACAAAAAATATACAATTTGCTACACCAGATTTATACATTAATGTTAATACAAATGGCACATATAAAATTAAATAATACACACACACACACACACACACACACACACACACACACACACACACACACACACACACACATATATATATATATATAATATATTATATATATATATATAGATATATATATATATATGTATATATATATATATCTATATATATATATATTATATATTATATATATATATTAATTATATTATATATATAATATATATATATATATATATATATATATATATACATAGCGGCTCAGTGAAATAAATATGTAGGAGCTTCAGAAGGTTGCAAGATACAAACAGTATAAGGAATCAAGTTTATTATCAACGAAACGTTTCGCACATGAAACTATGGGGTCCCCGTTGGTCCCTATATTTATTGACTTTTTATT
This sequence comes from Macrobrachium nipponense, assembly GCF_015104395.2. Classification (NCBI taxonomy): domain Eukaryota; kingdom Metazoa; phylum Arthropoda; class Malacostraca; order Decapoda; family Palaemonidae; genus Macrobrachium; species Macrobrachium nipponense. The sequence continues at coordinate 37,491,095 of NC_061091.1, forward strand.
ATCAAAATATTTTAACAGAATGCCCTTCTAATTTTAAGCCACACTTTTATCGAAGGTATGTTGATGACACTTTTTTATTATTTAAATGTAAGTGGCAAAGTGAAGCCTTCTTGGATTTTGTGAATAGCCAGCATCATAATATAAATTTTATTATGGAAACCGAGCATAATAACTGCTTATCATTTTTAGATCTAAAGATTGTGAAAGAAGATGATAGACTGAACACTACCATTTTTAGGAAGCATACATTTTCGGGTTTGGGTAATAATTTTTATAGTTTTTGTTTTTTCAATTATAAAATTAATGCCATCTCAACTCTGGTTTTTAGAGCTATGAAATATGCCTCAAATTAGAATTTATTTCACGAAGAAATTAAATTTTTAAAGAGGTATTTTATTAATAATTCTTATCCAGTAAATGATTTTTATAATATAGTAAATAGAATTTTAAATAATAATTTTTCTGAGCAAGTTCCTTCCTATGATGTTAAGAAGCTAGTTATGTACTGTACCATTCCTTTTACATATAAAAACAAATTAGGCGAGCGAATAAGGAAAATCATTGAAAGTGAAATAGGTTGTTTAAAATTAAACTTGATTCCTGTCAACCCATTAAAAATTGGCACATTTTTTACACACAAAGAAAAACTACCACCGTTCATGAGATCCGACGTCATTTATAAATTTAATTGTCCGGGTTGTCCTGGTATTTACGTCGGATCGACCAAACGGTTACTGAAAGTGAGATATTCCAGTCACTTACGTGTTAGCTACACAACAGGACAAAGAATAACAAACCCAGAATTATCCAATATCCGTAACCACGCCAAAATATGTAAAATTAATATTGATAAAACACATTTCTCAATCATTGACAGCACTCCCAACAATTACTTAACGACACTTGAGTCATTATACATCAAACGACTGGTTCCTTCTCTAAATGCAAACGTCGTTGTATTTAGCATAACTGGGATCTGGGCCGAACTGTGTTTTCAAATCATTCCTTCTCTACCTGTACTTAGGGTACTTGTACTTGTCCTCTCATTATTTGTTTTAAATGTTTCTGTAAATTTTAATTAACATATTTCTTAAAGTTTTAGTCTATTGTTTGCTTTAAATGTTCTATAAGGTTTTTAATTAACTTATTATCTTGATAATTTAGTCTTAATGTATTATTTTACTATTAATTAAATTGTCACAATTTATAATTACAGGCTGAAGATGTACTCTGTAGCAGTATGAAACGTTTCATAATAAAATATTCTTTACTATGTTTTTGGTGATTCCTGACCCTTTTTAATGCTCTCATCTGATTGAATACACACACACACACACACACACATATATATTATTATATATATATATATATATATAATATATATATATATATATATATATATATATATATACATATATATATATATTATAATATATATATATATATATATATATTATATATATATCATATATATATATATATATACATATATATATATATATATATATATATATATATATATATATATATAAAGTAAAAAATCATCTGATTCTACATTAAAAGCAACAAAATATCTTCAATACCCCTCTAGAAAAAGTAATTTAATAAAGCCTCAATGCCTCACAGGAAAATTAAAAAAAAAATATTTAATGCTCCACAAGAAATAAAAAAAAATCCTTAAATACTCCAGAAGGAAAAATACAAATATATATATATATATATATATATATATATATATATATATATTATATATATATATATATATATATATATATATATATATATATATATTTATATATATATATATATATATATATATATATATATATATATATATATATATATATATATATATATATTATATTATGTATTTTCATTCTGGAGTATTTAAGATTTTTTGTTACTTGTTTGTGGAGTATATATGTAGAATTTAGAATTTTCCTTTACTTTTCCTTCTGGAGTATTTAGGATTTTTCGTTACTTGTTAGTGTGGAGTATTGAGTATTTTTATTAATATTCCGTATGGAATTGAGATTTTTTTCGTTTTACTTTTTCGTGTGGGGTATTGAGGACTTTAAAAATTAGCTTTCTTGTGGAGTACTGAGATTTTTTTTTTTTTTACTTTTTCTTTTTATTTCTCGTTGTCGATTACTGAGGATTTTTATTTTGTTATTTTACGTTTACTTGTGTCCTTACGAATGTTGGGAGTGAACATATTTGATAACGCTTAAGAATATTGGTTAAAGTATTTCTTGTCCCTCTTATGATGTTCAGGAAAGATATATAGCGGAACTTTTTTCATGTAATTGGTACAAGCTGTACAATAAGAACATCATAACTTTGTTATTTCGTGATATTGCCATATAAAAGGGCAGTAATTACACAGACATAGAAACACAGTCTGGATCCATAACAGAATTCTAGCATTTTCTGTAAAGGAAATGATAAATTATACACAAAAAATTAGTAATCAAATAATTATTAGTTTGTAAAAAATAGTTCAGAATATATGTTGAATTTTTAATCCTAAAAATAAGATTATATATTAAAAGAAACAGAAGATCCATTGTCAACCAGCACAATAAAGCAAAAATAACTGATTCTAAATCTTTATTAACTGCCTAGAAATATTCGCGTAGGTCTGATAAAAATTGGTAGATGTTCAAAATCAC